>NW_013665985.1:471641-478628 GCF_000517525.1 Limulus polyphemus
TGTGAAAAGAAAAAACGGCATGAGAAAAACATTGCTTTGCAAACCTTAAGACTTATTAAAAAGCATTGTAATGTTTACTGATAATCTGCCAAGTTTCGTTAACATTCACTTACTAATTTAAAAGTTATAGCACGAAAATTATAACAAGCACAAAATGGTTATGAGGTCAGTCCCAGGGACTGAGCACATGCTGAAAGAAGATCATCTATGCCAGCATATTTCCCAAATTTTAATTTTTGTAGAACCTGTATCAACTTGTTTTTCTGTAGTTATGGTTGTTGTTTAATTTCTACCCACATGTGAACTCGTTTAAAATATGCTAAACTATTTTAATATAATCTTTCTTTGACTTTATCTTATCTCTATAAAAGCATTTTACTTTTCTAATTTCACATTTCCCCATTTCCTTGATTCTTCATACATTTCTTTATATTTGTCACATGGGAAAACTCATTGTAATCAATTTTTGTTCACACTGTTTTGTAAAACAGGCATAAAACAATAGTGAATCTACTTATCAGTACAAAACACTCATCTACAATTAAACTAAATGTAAAACACTAAAACTAATGAATGTAAAAACGTTTCCATAGAAAAGATCTTTGTCAGTATCATTTCAAAATATACAATTAAAAATATCCTAATTAACTAATTACCTGTTAAGTTCTTGAATGAAAGAACTCATTAATAAGTTAATTTAGTGTCACCTTAAAAATTGCAAACAAGTTACAAGGTGGGTCATGTTTAAAACTTACATCATGAATTAAGATAATGCCAGTACTTTTTCAGAGCTGACATTGCTGCATGACATTCACTTTATCACCACTGGTTTTTATCATTAATATAACTGGTTTGGCTTATCATGTGAAGCTCCTAATTTCTTCTTGGCAACTTGAAAATAGTCCTCTACTTACTCATCATAGCTTTTCACAAGTTAATTTATCTCTGAGTTGCTGCTTTAATGCCATTTCAAATACCCATTTTTACTTCCTAGAACTCCCACTATTAGTACTTCCTTCTTTCCATTCAAAATTATTCAACTTACTGTTTACAATATACAACTCTTTTTATACATTTTTAAGTTTTGCCCCTCTTTCTTTCTCCTTTTAAATCAGTTAATTTAACCATTCTTATTTTATATTTATCAATAGTGTTTTAACATTGCTTTCTCATTTTGTTCCATATTAGTCACCATCTTGAACTTCGGTTCATTTATTTCTTATTACTAATATCTAAATAATTTCTTGAATATAAATTTTAATATTTGGCAAGGTAACTACCAAGGGTTTATTATGTTCTCTCTCTGAGGTGCCATTATTATCTCCAGTATTAACCTGTTCACCGAATAGACC
The DNA here is from genome assembly GCF_000517525.1 of Limulus polyphemus. Classification (NCBI taxonomy): domain Eukaryota; kingdom Metazoa; phylum Arthropoda; class Merostomata; order Xiphosura; family Limulidae; genus Limulus; species Limulus polyphemus. Next base: position 472,994 of record NW_013665985.1, read on the forward strand.
AATTCTAGATACACCTGAAACAATTTATCCATCACTTAGACCACTAGACATTAATATAATATCTATGTACTACTATTTAAACTTTGATAATTTATTAAGCAACAGATAGTTAGTGTTAATTATTCACTAGTTATCTTATAATGTTCTATAACTGGCTGACATACATCATACTTGTGGTTTCATGCAAGTTGTTAAAAGTATGAACTGATTAGTTACACCATAGCAGATAATTTGAAAAAAATATATATATTACTGCCAAAAATAGTGCTAATATAATTTGGACATTCAATTTTTTTTTTAAAGTTGAAAATGTGATTAAGAGAAAAGCACTAATAACTCAAAACTAAACTTAACATTGAATCCACACACGTATCTATCAATACCTCTAACAATGGTGGTTTGGTGAAAAATGGAATTTTTCCTCTCTGCCAATCATTTAACATCATCTTGGCTACTGTATGAATATCAGGGTGTCCTCCCTGAAAATAATTTCCACATATTTAGTAAATATTATTTAACTCTGATGTTATTTCAATACATATAGCAAACATATATGTAATAATAGTTTCAGCTCTGACAGAACTTTAATAATTAATATGTTTGACAAATATAAGAGAAGCTCCCTCTTTTTAAATTACATATGCAATTTTTGTTTTATTAAAGATAGTAAACATGTCCCAAGGATTGCTCACTTTTAATAATTTTCCTGTTCTTTTTGCAAGTTTTTCAAGAAAGTCTTCGGCATTATTCCATTCTTCAATTTTGTAATTTTTTTGTAAATACTCCTTCTTCACACGTTCTAGAACTGCTGGAATATGATCCTCTGGAGTTTTTATATTCTCTACACGTACCTGCAGGAAATAAGTTAAAAATCTACAGCAATCTACTTTTAATTCTGTAACTGTAGGAAAACTAGCATCAAAAACCATTTTCCTTATACGTCAATTGCTTGATAGAGAACAAAACATAGTATGGCAGAACTCAACAGATCAGAATTTTTTGCATTTTGGCTAAAATACTAATGACAGTTTAAACACACAGTTCATATGTTGAATTAAGGAGTTTTTAGCTACGAGTATGAAAATATAGAATATCTGGTGTATATAATGCTTGGCTAACAAATGTACTAAATACATTAACACTTATTGTAACTTACTAACTATACTTATATACTGTTCTAAGAAGAATATATTTTTAATTTCAAAGAAACGCAGGTATATACTGCAAGCTCATGAAAAGTATCAGTACTGTAAGATAAATGGTGAACTATTTAATACTTTCTGAATTTAACCAGTTTCTTCAACATCCTGAAGAAAAGCTGAAAAATTTTAATTTATCTAATTAAATCTATTCATTGATAAACTCATAATTTAATTAATTTTTTCTGTAAAAATAGTAAACCCACTGATGATACACATCACTTAGCAATACTTCTTAAAATATATTTTTTACAGTGATGAAAAAAAAATATTGCTAGAAAATGCAACTACAGTACAGAGGGTTGAGTATGTTACATTAAAGTTATCTTAAATATATAAATTAGCAAGTTATAGAGCAACCATAGTCAATATAGCCATGGTGAAAGTATCAGAACTACATTTTAACATTATTTAATAGTAGTGAGATGGCAGCTAAAATGTATCACTTTTGGATGGGATATGTAACATCCCTTTCCAACACAAAATATTCACACACTCAGATAAAGATGGCTCAGATTGGGGATTTATAGTTTCCAAGATGAATCTATCCCACATACTTAATGATATTGGAAAACAATGTATTCTGTATCAACTTAAGACACCAGGCCCACAAAGAAAGAGAACTGCAACAATATGTACCTCAGCAATGGTAAGTAAAGTGTGACATATTGTAACAGGAGAGAAACAACTGACACAAAGATCATTAGTGAGAGCTTTCAATGTGTCACTTACAACAGTACACAACATAATCATGAAGTATCTCCATTTGGAAATGAGATCAACAAGATAAAGCTTCCAGTTATTCTTCATGTTCAACCATTACATTCCTTAGGCACCTGGAGAATGAACTGGGTATTCACACTTTTCTATATGAAGACATACTTGTCAACTTGCCAGAATCAGTGCCTATGGATTTGTGTGCAGTTGTATTGTTGAAACAGGTGGTAGGAAACCTTTGCACACTAGATGGATTATGGAAAGCATGCAGGGAGGAGTGACAAGTTTTGGTCATAACAGCCTTAAAAAGGATGAAAAGTACACTGCACACATTGCCAAAATGTATGGTTGTCAGATAGAAAATAACCAAACATGGCGACACAGACTGTACAGGTGTGGTGAGGCTCTAAAATTGTTTTAATACAACATATTCTGTATTGTTTGTTTTATAGTGTTCTTAATTTCTAAACATTATGGTCAACGTAACTAATTATATAATACAACTGTGATTTGAATACAACCAATAAACATTGAAGCTCTGGATAGTAAACTTGACTAATGAACCATAACTTCTGATGCATAATACTATATATTTCACCTTGTCAGGACACTTGAAGACACAGATGTAAATTTAGTGTAATTGATCTCAACCCGGATATAATCCACCCCTGCCCTGGATAGTACAAAAGACTAATGAACCAGATGTTTTGATGTATAATTCCATGTGCTTCAACTTACCAGGAAACTTGAAAACACAACAGCAGTTTTAATATAATCAATTCAACCAAGAAGTGAGTCCTGAATATTACACTGGTCTAATGAGCCACAAGGTCTAATGTAGAATTCAATACACTAAAGATGGAAGCATAACTACAGAACATACTTATTTCAGACTATAGTACTTAAAAAAAAAGAGATCTCTAAATAAGAACATTGCAACTTTATAATAGACAATAAAATGTTTAATGTTTTTTTCATAAGTATAACAATAATTGATCTAACCTTCCTTCAAATATAATAATTTATACAATTATAAAAGCTAAAAGAGAGATAGATAACCATATTTTTCATATCCTTGGCCACCCTAGAAATGAGAAAAAAATAGAAGAGTTTTTGTAATTATTCAAAATTACAATACAGCAGCCATTATAACTAATGAATCAGAAGTTCTGATTTATAATCCCATACAGCCAAACTTATCAGGAACACATTCAGACAACAGAAGCAGAATATTTACCAGTCACAAACATGTAACTACAGAGTGATGACACAGCTATAGTTAAAAATAATGGAATAATTAAGTTACATATAAAAATGCTTATAAGTGGCAAAAATCACTGTTACTAAGAAAAGCGAATTTGACAAAATAATTTTGGCAATAAATTATGACCAGTGCTTGTAGACTACTCTAACTTACAATTTTTGTCTGAGTTACACTGATGTGTTTCTGGAAAACACACCTGAAATGTAACATTTGGTAATTATCACACTCTACAATACTTCTCAAAGTAAATTTAATTCTCATGCAGGTTCTAACAAGAATATTGGTAATAATAAGACAAGCTAACTATTCTTAAAATTACTACCACTACTTTGTTCATGTAATGAAAGCTGAAGTACTCACCACACCCTTCAGGACTATTTCTGTATCAGAATCATCAGATGGGTAAACCACTCCGGGGCAATCAATTAAATAAATCCTTTTCATCAGTGTTATATACTGCCATACCTAGTATACAGTATTAAAACCTTTCAGTTCCAGCTTAAGAATGACAAACTTGGTTTGTTAATTTAGTAAAACTTGTCTAATCAAAACAGCTTAATTTTCATTATTTGTAATACATTTATATGTATTACATTCATTAAAGTACATAAATTAATTTAATGTTGAAAATTCTGATAGATAAAACAAAAATGAGGAAAGTAGCCATGTAATCATACAAATTAATTTAGTTTAGCATTAAGAAGTTACAAAGATTTCCAATACCTTTGTTTCACCAGCAATTGGTGCAACATTACATACTTTCTTGGCTCGCACAGCATTAATAATGGAACTTTTGCCAACATTTGGGTAACCAATGAAGCCAACACTAATTTGTTTTTTATCTTGATGAAGCTGTAAAAACAAAAAAGAAATATTACAAGGTAGTTCATTTAGCACCCAAATAGAATGTGTACTGTCCAAAGCTGCTCAATTGCAATTCTAAATATGTACATGAATAAGAAAAACAAACAAGCACACACACACACACACACACACTTATAATATCTGTTTAGAACTATTACTATCAAACACAATTTTTAGTAGCTGAAATAAGCTTTTATGAATTACCAAAGACTATAAAAACTAATAAAAATAACTGTAAAACATGATTAAATACACTTCCGAACAGTTTCTTTTTTTAACTGTACAGTGATATGAATTGAAATACAACCCAAAAATATTGCCAGTGGGCTTATGTTTCCTTTACACTTGTTAAAACATGTTTTTGTATGTTCATACTATTTTTCCCTGACTTTTGTTCAAAATTTTTTTTGCTTTATTTCAGTTTCTCCGACATTTCTAGGTTTTTCAAATTTGTGGCCCCTACCTGTATAGTAATATCTACAGAAACACATAAGCTCCAGAATACTAAACATTAACATAAATATATAAACTCATCAAAAAGAGAAATACATGAATCAGGTTACTAAAGTTTATTAAGAGTATTAAACACTCAAATATAAACATATCAGGATACTGTAGTAAGATGTGGAAAGTACATGTAGTAATATCAAGGACAAACATAGTACAGAGTTATCTCATTTCTGCAACAAGTACAGGTATAGTAATCTGTTATAAGTGGAATGAAAAATATAATAATTAGTGTGAAGACAGACAAATACACAGTGTTTTTATCAAGACAGCTGAATAATAAATGCTGACTGGCTATTATGTGGTCAAACTATTGGTGAATATTGAAGTTGAAATGTAAAATAAATGCAAGTGAAAGGAAAAGTAGTATTATAAATTAAATTGAAGATGAAGCACACTTAATCAGCAGGGACAAAAACATGGATCAGACTTCACTAGCAAGTCTTGGGATGCTTTAAAATTCCTTAAAAGAACCAAACTGCATTCAAAATACATTCTTATTCTCTGTGCAGCTGACCAATCAGAAAACTGGATCACAAAAATCTGGAAGTATCTCTGCTCCATGTGACAGTCATACAGCAGTCCTCTGTAAACATGGTAAAGTATGGTATAACTGTTAAATGATACAGTAGATACCTTTCATGGTCAGAGCTGCTACAGAAAGTAATGCCTCAGGCTGAATTTAAAAATCAAAATCTTGACAGATTTGAGATGTTCTGCATCAGAACTTTTGTAGACATTAAATATATATATTATAGAAAAATAAGACGTGGTATATGCATACTACACATACAAAACCTCAGATATTAGAATGCAGCAGTAATAACTCAAAACAAATATATCAGAATGTGTAGTAACAAAAGATGGAATTTGCAAGGCACTACACACTTTATAAGAAGCATTACATAATTAAACAAAAATATACCCAAGTACTACATGAAGAGAAATGTATAAAAACCAAAACACTAAATAGTGTTTATTAACCATTTCGAGACAGGTCATGGGTGAAAGGCCATGTCATCTCGTTTGTTGACTCACATTCGAAATTTTAATGAACTACTATTTCATGAATTTATGCCAATAA
>NW_013665985.1:479502-487619 GCF_000517525.1 Limulus polyphemus
TTACTAATTTAAAAGTTATAGCATGAAAACTATAACAAGCACAAAATGGTTACAAGGTCAGTCCAAGTGACTACACCCTTTCCATCACCCACATAACATTTTTTTTACTAAGATTAAAACATCTGATGTCATTGTGAAATCTTAAAAACACTAAATAAATATACAAACATGCATATATATATATATATATATATGTAACAGCTGAGACAGAAACATACAAAACTTTGAACAATGTTTGTTAAGAGTGCTAAAACTCAAGTACTGATGGTTAATTGTTAAAAGAAAGTCCCATGCTACTCTTAGAAGTAGTTCCTCCATCACTGATCATCGTGAGCTTGATGACCATGATGCCCAATACCACATTTGTCATTGTAACAGGCTTCTGCAAATAATTTCATGAGAGATTTTCCATTACACATGAATGTCAGCTTCTATGTTTACCTCTCAAATTATCAACTAGTTTTTATACCATACAAACCTGCAAATCTATGTTTTTTGCTTATTTCAAGCTCAAACACATTACAGGCAGTTAAAAACTGTAAAATTCTATTTATTGCATTTTTTGTTTTAAAATTTCTAAACATATAAAGCAAAAAAACCCATAAAGATATCTCTAAAATCATGGATTATCTTTTCTCATCAATCTACCTGCCATAGATCTCTCATTTATCTTTATATATACTGTACATTTCTAAACTTTTAGTTATTATATCAGAATCCTTCCTGTGATCACATCTGCAAATAATCCAACTGTATCATGGTTTTTATTTTTTGGGGGTATACTGCTTAAAGAAAAGAAAATTGTTTTATTGGTTTCCCTTCTTGTTTGTTCTGATGAAATAATTGCTTAGGTGATTGTTTTTACTTTACAAAACTCTCACTGGTTATCTAAAACTAATGCAGTGTTGGAGTTTTTCTGAGCTTGGAGATTTTTAATTGCTGTACACAACCTTCTAAAAGATACAGTAGGGAAAATACCATCTTTTTAATAAATACATGTATATATAAAATATAATTTCTTGTAAAATGTATTTCAATGGGTTTCATTGTGATGTCACCAGGCCTATGACTGTATATTTTGCTATTCAAAAATGTGTTTGTTACATAAAATACAGAGAATAAGGGACCAGTTGGTCCTTCAAGGCTCTCCTTGCACACTCATCCTTTAGAATATTACAAATTTAAATCCCCATCATAAATTTCTGCAAATTGCTGCTCTATGGTATTGCCAATGGCAATTCATTCTATAAGTCAATCACCCTGTCTTAATTGGAGCCTGGCAGTCCTTTCCAAACTTTAAACTTGTAGCTTCTCATTCCATTAACTACTGAATACAGCACTGAGAAATTAATCCACTCTGTAAACCTGTCGACTTCAATAAGATCACTTATTACCCTTCTTTTCTCAAGAAAGAATAAGTTAAGACATTCTATTCCTATAAGATAATTCATCTCTAAAATCATTGTAATAGTCATACTGAACCCTTTCCAGTAAGTCAATATTCTTTCTTAGATAAGAAGACCAAAATTATACACAATATTCCAAGTAAGACCTAATTAGTGAGTTTAATAATTACCCTTTTTTTACTTTTAATCAATATATCTATATATAAACTTCTATCTGTTGATTGCTTGCAACAGAGCACTACTTTGATGGTTTTAATGATTTATCCACCACTATGCCAAGATCCTATTCTTATTAACATTAAATGTGTGAACGAAATTATGAAAACCTAAATTAAAGGTCATTTGCCAAATATCTGTCCAGCTAAGCAAATGATCAGTAATACCTCAACATCCTCAATACAGCTAGAAATACTAAAAAGTTTAATGTCATTAGCAAACTCTACTAATTCTGCCTCTAATGTAGATAAGAAAAAGCAAAGCCCAAGTACTGGCCCCAAAGGCACTCTATTATTAAAAAGGGTCCAGTTTGATTGGTCTACTAATAACAACACTTTGCTTTCTCCCTTCCAACCATCCAATAATCACACTAACTAGTGTTTTACTAATGCCTACTAATGTGATTTTCTTAGTATAATATTACACTATAATTTTTCCAACTAAATAAGGAAAATAATCTGGTCTATAATTTACAGGGGAATTATTATCAGGCTCCTTAAAAATAGGAGTAATATTAGGTAAACTCTACTTTCGTCTGGAGCACATTATGCTAAAACAATGGTAAACTGACCAACAATAATTTTTATGCATAATTAAAATTTAGAAAAAATATTATAAGTTTTGACAAACCATTGGTCTGTCTTCTTCATACTTTCATGCAAAAGGTTGTATCCTAGCCATGGATAAGAAAATAGCCATGCTAAGTTGTTTGGAATGTTGACTGTCGATTTACATGAGATTGAACTGTTGAAAAAGATTGCATGGAAAACATCATGGAGGGGTGACGTGCATTGGGCATGGCAGCCTTACAGAGATTCATTTTGCAATTTGAAAATATGCTGCAGGGCTATTGTTAGGTTGCACAGTCCTCAGACAGAGCATGACTCTACCTGGCAATATGAACTGTAATGATGCTGTGAGGCTCCAACACTGGACTGATAGCTAAATATTACACATTTATTCCACAGATTACATGGATCTCAAACTTAAGATGCATTGGCAATTATCTGTACGTAAGGGATGAAATGTGTCCTGTTGGAATTTAAGACATACATAATAATAGTCTAGAGGTTGAATATGTATGGGTTACAACCAAGGTTTTGAGAGTAAAAGGTCTGTAATTGACAACTGTTCTAGACCAACTAACAGAATATGTGTTATGAAAAAAAGGTATATTCATATATTAACAATCATATTAAATCAAGTTTATCTGCACTCACCTTAGCAAACTGTCTCAAGAGAACAATTAATGCACCTTTACCAAAAGGATTTGTTAGACTAGCATGAAAAGCTAATGTGGGATATTCAGCAGACAAGATCATGATCCAACGTTGCTTCAAGAGAAAAATAAAAATATTATATTTATCAATGTAATTTAGTAAATTTTATAATTTATCTAAAACAACATAGTGTAAATATGTAAATCTACCAAATTTAGGAATTTTTAAGGTTTATCTAAAGTGATTTAAATTGTGAAGACTAAAATATGATGCCTAGGAACTGTAATGAGTAAACATGGAAAGCAAAGTTTACTGTTCTATCATTTCAATCCACAGTGAATATTTTTACCAAAAATAAAGTCATGTTACAACAAGCATATAATAGTAAATTGAATGAAATTAACAGTCAGAAATAAGATTATTTTCCAATTCAAAAACCTCACAGTTTAATGATATGCAAGTACTCTTTAAAAGCTTAAAATAAAACAAACAATAGATGTTGGTTGGTTTTAAGCATACACTTATTAGAATTTAATAACATGTAAGTGTCAATGTTACACTGATGGATAACAAAGACATTTCAAAATCTTAATACAAAACAAACATTGAAAGCCCACAAATGAAAACCAAAAACTTACTGTTACCCATGTTGGTACTAAATCACATTTATTCAAGATAAAAATTAAATGTTTGTGAGGTTTCTCTTTCCGAAGGAAGTTTTCAATGTGATGAGAACGAGTACCCATTGGATTTCTCGCATCAAGAACCTGAATGATAACATCTGCAGAGTCAATAACCTGTTCCAAAACAAAAGTCATAATCAGTAGGTAATTAACAATTGAAGTTTTTTTTTTATACAAAGTTTCTGTTTTTTCCCCAGTATTTTAAAAGAAATCTTTGCAGATTTTAAGACAGGAGATATACTGTTGCACATATGATTTTAAAAGGTTTTACTTATTCCTTTGTAATTGGTTGATTTTATTCATTAGCAGTCAAATAATTTCACTCAATCCAGAGAGAACATTCAGAATAAAATATTATTTAATCATAACTTAAATAAAATGCACCTACACATTTCTTATTTCAAGGTGAGTTTAAGCAGTGTACTACATTTTATGAATTTCTCACATCTATATTTCATTTTGAAGTGGAGTTTCAGTCTGTGCTAAACCATTTAATACAAGTCCCAAAACTTCATCACATAATCAAAGGCAGAAGAACTGCACAGAAACACAATCCATGTGGTTTCTTTCAATGGAGAAGAGCAAATGCACTACCCTTCAAACTGGAAAAAATTTATGTATCAAAATGTTTTTGGAGAATAATAATCACTTCAAGTCTTCATACACTGATTAAAACTTGAATAATTCCAGCTCTTCAAACACAAAATCATTAACTTCATACACTAATTTTAAAATTATTTTTATAAATAATTTATTGAAAAATTAGAAGGGGCAGTGAACTACAATTCATATTGAGGCTTTTTTTTCTGTTACTTAGCATTGGGATTGAAGTTCAAAAAAACATACTGGGAACTCTTTATAGCTTTCCTTTAATGCAAAACATTATTTACCTTATATAACTCATTCCATATTCTTTTAGACTGCCCCTTTGTCATGATCATTTCTCTTGGCTCTTGCTTAGTTGCAACATCATCGGTAACCAGGTTACAATCTTTACTGATGTCATATTTTCCTGTTGATTGTTCAGCTGTTGTAACCAGGGACTACAACAAAATTAGCAATGTAGACAAAAAAGTTTTAATTAGAAGCTTAAATGAATAATAATGCTCCAATACAATAATAAACATAAAACTGATTTTTTCATTAGTTTTTAATTTAACATATATATTTATACAATTTAAAACAAAACAAAAAACAATAATAATATAAATAGACACAGAAGCCTATATGAAAGCAACAATTCAGTTTATATATTTATTCATATTTTAATTCACATTCGTCAAAATAATATCTTACAACTTTTTAAGGGATTTAGAAGCATTTTCTAAAATTACTCCAATAAAATAAACAAATGGCATTAAACACTTGTGTTACTCTGATAGTTGGAATAGGCTCAAACACTTTGTATTTGACATATTATTACATTTTCTTCTTTGCTTTCACCCATAAGTTATGTCACAGTGATAGTTAATTGGAACATACTCATGTAAGAAACACTTGAACCACAACGATGCTTGAAATATAACAAATGTCCATGTCCCACTAATGCTTGAAACAGGCTTGAACATTAAATAGTTAAGGCATACTGGTATTTTGAACAGGCTCAGGTATTAAGTAGTTATATCACATTGTTGTTTGAAACATGATCTGGTGTTGAGCATTCATGGCATATTGATAGTGAAAGCTGCTCAGGTAATAAACTGTTATGTCACGTTGATGTGAAACATGCTTGCTTGCTAAATAAGGAGTTAGTGCACTTAATGTAACATATAGACAACAAAAGGCTATATGGTCCTTCAAGGTTATCCTTAAACACTCACTCTTGAAAAAAAATAAAACTTTAACTACTCTTCACTTTTCAGGAAATTATTGATTCCCCCTTTTAAAATCTTGTAAATTGCTAGCCTCCACTACTGCCAATGGCAACTCATTCCATAAACAAATCATCCTGTTAGAAAAATAAAACTACTTACTGCAGCCTACACTATTTCTTCCAAATCTTAAACTTCTATCCTCTTGTCAGATTTTCTTCAGAATAATATTAAAAAAATCAGAGACCTTTATCCTATCAATCCTTCAATGAAATCATCTGTTACCCTTCATTTCTCAAGAGAAAATGAGTTAAAATAGGTTAAAGATATTTTAACCTATTCCTATATATAACCTTTCCATCCTTAGAATAATCCTAGTAGTCCTCTTCTGAACACTTTCCAATAAGTTAATAGTCTTTCTTAGATACAAAGCCCAAAATTTTGCACAGTACTCCAAGTGAAGCCTTAAGTACTATTGTAATGAACTAAACAAAATGCTGCTACAACCAGGGTCAAACAAAAACAATTTATTAAAATGTAGCATAAATCCAAAATAAAACTTTCAAACAACTACAAATTCTATCACTTACAAAAAACAATAAACGTTTGCCTAACCAGGACTAGGTACAAACATTAATAAACAATACAACATTAATCTCAATGTTATCAATTTCAATAAATAAAGAAATTAGGAAAAACAAAATCAGAAGATGAAAAAAAACTAATTCTGAAAAAACACAATGATCCAGAATTAACCAACTTCTCAAGATCAATAACAAGACTGAACAATAAGTAGCAATAAATCTTACTATACCTCATGAATTAACTCATTTATGATTGAGGAAGGCCCTTATTTAGTGGTAAGACCATGAGATAACATCTCATGTGACTATCTATTACCATAACTCTACATAATTTCACAACTTTAATATCTGTATGTCACAGCTAGGGGAAGCTTGCATCAGTTTCTTAATACGTACATACATACTCAAAGTTAATGTGCTCTAGCTCGAAGGTGAGTTAGCAATTTAATCTAACTAAAATTCCATAGTTGAACTAAATGATAGAAGGAATAACAAATGAATAGTAAATAAAACCATAACAAAATAAAAATAGAGTCCCTATCTCACAATACAATTACCTCTTTTAACTTGTAATCAATATAACTATAAATATACCCTAAAATTCTATTAGCTTTGATACTAGTAACAGAGAACTGCTTCAATAAGTTGAATAACTTATCCACCACTATGCCAAGATCCTTTTCTTAACTCACAATATTCATTGTGTGGTTCAAATTATGATAACCCAAAGAGAATTTCTGCACTTACTATTTTTAAACATTTGCCAAATATCTGTTTAACTAACCAACTAACCTAAGTCATTCTGTGAAATCTAAATATCCTCAACTAATTCTAAGAAGCCATTACTGAGAGCAAAGGCGAGTATGTTATAATACATCAACCACACTACATCTACCAGTGCCAACAATGCCTTTTGGTCAATACTAGGACACATCACACCAGGTGTGACACATTATTTATTGTATTATGATTTTTAGCCAGAAATAACTAGGAGTTTAATGTCATCCATAAAATTTATTAATTATGTTGTGCCTATCAACATCATTAGTGTAAATAAGAACAAAAAAAAACAGTCCAACCACTGACACCTGAAACACTTCATTGGTAACAAAGGTCCAATTTGATTGGACTCCATTAATAACAACTATTTGCTTTCTTTCATCCAACTATCTTACAATCCAATTGATTAGCCTTTCCTCAACCCCTACCAATGTAATTTTATCAGACAATCTTTTGTATGACACCTTCTCAAGAGCTTTTAGAAAATATAAGGACACCAAGTCTACACCCTTTCCATCACCCATATAACATTTTTTTACTAAGATTAAAACATCTGATGTCATTGTGAAATCTTAACCATATGATATTCTTTCTTGGCCTCATTACTAATTTGGACTATAATTGTTTTAAATAAAAAATGAAACAAATACAGCTGTGGACTCAACAAGTTTTCCTGGGTATTAAATTCAAGTCAATCAGTCTCATCTTTTTCTCTTTATTACATAGGCCTGTAATTGTTTTATTGTCTTGAAATCTTTACTTGTTCTACAGTAATTCCTGTATGCTGAATCTGAAAATACTATCCATTTTTTCCATCATGTACAGATTTTTACAGAATGTCATATGAACTTTTACATAAGTGAATCATTTTCATTGATATTGGGTCACATTTTGTTATGCTTAAAATGCTGACAACCACTGGCTATAGATTTCTCTAGACCAATTGCGATGTGAGAGACTTATCCTTCTAGAACCCATGAGAAACACACCACTAGTATTCAAATGGTTAACAGGCCACATGACATGTAATTTCTAGATAGTATTTGTTTGTGCACTTTGACATTATTTTTTTCTTTTCAATATTATTTACTCATTGCTATGGCAACAAGAGGTTGTGTAAATGACCTACACATATCCCGTTATATTTGTGGTAAATTGGTAAAGAAACAAAGGCAAAATATTAAAGAATTCGTCAAAAAAGTGTATTACACAAATTTTGGAATAAACTTGGAGACCAAGACAAATCATGGACACTGCACAAAGTTTGCACCAATGAGCTGAAACAATGGACTAAAGGTAAGAAAAAGTCTTTGTGTTTTGGAATTCCAATGGTCTGGCGTGAGCCTAGAAACCATGGAGATGACTACTATTTTTGCTCACGTAACTCAATCTGCTATAAGACCTGTTGCTCATGGAC
>NW_013665985.1:488538-490888 GCF_000517525.1 Limulus polyphemus
ATATAATAATATAATATTGTATAATAAAGAGTAAACTTGCTGAAAAAATTAATACAAAGATATGGAAAAAAATTAAAACACTTGAAGAGAGCACAAAGTAAACATTAGAACACCAATACTGCCAAAATAGAAGTGACAGTTTGGTAGAAATGAATCGAGGGAGTATGTTCCACTCTCATCGATGGAGGGTTGTCACATGATGATTTGCATGCAAGATGCATTGGAATCGGTCAATTCCAGTTGTGGAAGATTAAAGGCTTGTGGCATGCTATATATTTTTTTTTGATATAGAGGGCAGCACTAAATGAGAATAGCTATTTGTGTGAGTAGAGGTAATGTACCAGATCGAAATTTCAATAATAAATGTTTTCAAATTGATAAGTAGTTCAAAGCTTGATAGAAACCTCATATTACAACCCAACTCTTTGAATTTATCAAGCATGTTATGGACAATATGTTCGTAATTTGGGTCTATGTTGTTTCCTAAAAATGTGTCAATAACACCTTTAAAGGCAATCCACGCTTCTTTTTCAACTTTCCTCATTGTCCTTTCGAACTGTTCATCCGAAGTAAATTTCCTAATCTGAGACCCAACAAAAAGCTCTTCTTTAAGTTTCACTTCTGAAAGAGCTGGAAATTGCTCACATAGATACTTGAAACAGTCGCAATCTTTGTCTAAGGCTTTTACAAATTGCTTCATCAAGCCCAGTTACATGTGAAGTGGAGGTAATAGGACTTTTTTTGTGTCAACCAAATTTTCACGTTCAATGTTTTTTGATCCTGGTATCAGGCTGACTCTGTGTGGCCATTGCTTCTTTATACAACACATTTACCACAAATATATTTGGTTCAGAGATTTGATGGTGTACAGTAATTTATTTTTTTTTAGTATAAAAGAAAACTGGTGTAATCATTTGTTTTAAGGCCATTATAGCCGTATTCTTTGTATTGATAAGTTTCCAATATTGAGATTAATACAATTAACCTCAAACAAAAATAACATAAAAAAATGCAAATTTAAATCACTTTCAGAAGAAATTAGATAGACTTTGTTGTTTTTTTTAAAAAGGTAGAAAGTTATTGCTCTGCAAAAACGTTCAACTTTTTAAAACAAAGTAGAAAGTTTTTGTAAAGTAATATAAGTAAAAATGTGGAACATTGGGAATGTGTCTTTTTCTGAACCTAAAGAAGTCTATTGAAAGTTCATTTCTTACACTCACATATTGACTATTTCCCTGAAAATCTTCTGGTGATGTCCGCAAAGAACAAGGGTAAAGGTTTCATCAAGACATCAGGGAAATGGAGAGGAGGTATTAGGGAAGATGGAACATCAGCATGATGGCTGATTACTGCTGGTCATTGAAACAAAATGTTATTTAAGTTATTTAAGACTAGATTAGGTTAAATAAGTAATAATAATAATATAATCAAAATTGTTCATGAGGCTTGCATGTGAGCAGCTTGTGGGTAATGTAATTCAATAGTGTGACGTGAGCTGCATGTTCCCCAAGTGATTTAAAACTTGTAATGGCACAGATAGTAGTTAGATGTGGTTCAAAAGGCAATAACACAATAAAATTTAGTTATAAATAGATGTATACTGTTACAAACTTAGAGCTACTTAAGGTAAACGAATGTAGTTTCATGTTACAATTTGAAGTTGTAATTTTATTTCGATTTTTTTTGGTGGTTACAAAGTCGTTTGAATTGACCAATCCCATCTTGAGATAGGGAGAGAAAATAACAGATAAACTATAAGGATTTGGTGAAAAAAAAAACGTTTGAAGTGCATTTAGGAGACTTAGGAATTACACAAAGGAAATTTGAGATTTTTGAGATGACGAAAAGTATTTCTAATTTTAACATGAAAATTACTTTGCACATGGACTATTCAAAACAAATACTCAATATATTCATGGACAAATCTTTATTCTATTTTATCAAAAATACTTTACTAAAAATATAATTTTTTTGTATGTGAAAGACTGCCAAATTTTGTGAAGATATACACACTATATTGAAAGTTAGAAGTATTAAATCTATAAAGACTTTAATTGAGTACAAAGAGGTCATGCTGTTGGTCAAATTGACTGAGCCCGTGTTGAGAGAGTTAACCCTACCACTACAGATCTTACTATGGTCAGGGGTCAAAGAGCATGTCATCATGTTTGTAGACTTATATTCAAAATTTTATTGAACTACTATTTTATGAATGTATGTCAATAAGTTTGGTATCAAATTGTAAATTATAATTCAAATGTTAGTATTATACATTATTTAATATCATAATTTAAAATAAATACTAAAAGAAATCCTAAATATTGATTTTTGTGTGTCATGTAGTATGTTG
>NW_013665985.1:490983-499033 GCF_000517525.1 Limulus polyphemus
TAGTTTCTTACGAATTAGAAACTCAAATTATCTATATTGACAAGCTAGGATATAAAAAAAGAACCTGCCCACTTCTTCTATTTTTGGAAATACTTCCTTATGTACACTTCTTTGCTCTCTCATAGCATTATAGCCAATCAAAATCACGTGGTTTCCTTGAATCTCGGAAGGAAGGAGTAGGTGAAAATGTTGTTTGTAAAACTATTTTTTTAGATTCAAATACAGTTTACTTAGTAAGCCTGATAAATTACAGTGGAATTCTGCAATATTGATTGAGTAATTTAAAAACCTAAAAAGTAATTTTGTTTTACATCCTCGACTTTGAATATTTGGCAAATCTGAACAAGTAAGGTACGGCATGCTAGGTATAGCAAGCGAGTACAAACTTTTTTACAATCATAACTCAAAGAGATAATTGTTTGCTATACTTCTTTATTTACTGTTCTATGTTTTAAGAAAAATAAGTTTCAGAACTTATTTCTAAATAGTAATAAAGTATATCCATATATAATGCATAATAACTGAAAAATGATTGTATTTTACAAAATACTGGTCCACTAGAACAAAGCCAAGACAGGTCATTTTGTAAAGGCCAGTTTTATGTTGGTTATGAGGTTGGTCAAATCAACCAAACTTATACAGAAATAGTGAAAATAACACATAAAATACAAAGTTTAATAAAAAAAACGTTTGATAATTATCTGGAGGTTATAATGGCCATGGACAACTACATGAACAATCAATTCATCAATTTGGCCATGAAGAGCTGCTTATCTAGAAAAAAGAATGAGTTGAATCTCAAAACAGCAGAGAACACGAGAGAAATACAGTGGGTGGGAAATTTCATTATATTAGTTACCCTTCTTCACCAACTGTTTGCTGCTCATCTTAACCTTCTTCTTTACGTATTCAATGCTTAAGCCCTCTATCAAGAGTAAATATGACCCATCTTACAATTCCTAGAAAGAACCTCCTACACAGGTTAACATGCTTAGATATTCTTCAACCTAGCATCACAACAAAATGACATGTTCCAATTAATCACAAAATGCCAAGTCCTACAAAAAAAAAGCATACACATACTGATTTTGTTATCTAATATTAGCATTTATGTTTTCATATCACAAAAAATGCTTCCTTTATCTGTGCATACAAAAACCTATAAAATTGAAAATATTAAAAATAGTCATTATTAAGAACTATTAACAATATCAGAACAGCTTGCCAGATGTTTAACTATAGAAATTAACAAAAATTAAGTACAATATATACCTGGATATCAGGAACTTTGATGTTGGGTCGTTTTCTCTGAGCTTTAGGTCCAAATGTTGTTTCAAAACTTTCAGTATCTAGGATGTGGTATCTGGCTTGCTGATGAAATAAGAAAACAAAGCTTTTAAACTGCCCGACTGCTTTAAATCTGATTCATCAACCCAGTGTTTTCTTCTCAGTCTCAATATTATAAAAGTTAACATTTTCCTAAACTGAAAATTGATTTACAATAATAATTACCTCACTGACACTATAGCTATTTCTCGATCTCCAAAGTTTCCACTCTTTGCCCATCTCAGCACTGAAAACACTTGCTCCAGTCTTTTATACCCCACTTGAATGCCCTTGGCAAATTCTTATTTGCAAATTTCTCCACCAACTTCAATGCACCCTCTATCTACATACTATATATAAGCACCTCATTCAGATAATGTAATCACTTTTTGAAACATAAAATAGGCTTTTAATGGGGAGGTAGGGTGGGAGACTGTCAGCGGAGGTACATATTATTGAAAATACATTTTCAGTTTAGGAAAATGTTAACTTCTAAAACATACTTACCTCCATACTGACACTAGCTAGAATCCCACATTGAGAAGGTGGAGGAGCCAGTGCATACATGAACCATACAGAAAGTGTCTGTATAGAACAGGAGTGTACCAAGATAAAAATGGTACAAGAGTGGGGGAATTGCACTTCACCAGGAACTCGGTTCCTACATCAAAAGTGATATAGAATACGAGTAATTGTCAGTATAGGCCAGCCACAACCAGATAGCTGAGGTTCCACAACTCAGGGCTGGCTAGGGCTATTGGACTGCAATGTTATATATACTTTTGATTGGATCCCTACCTGTAGCCATAGAGTGATGCATTTTGCACCATTGGAATCACGATGAGAAAGAACACCAAAGTGGGCAAACTTTCTTCTCCACCTGAAGAAGTCCAAACGGCAATACCCCAGGCTTGGAATGATGGGATCATGTATGCCATTCTCAACCAAAGGAACAGAACTCATCTGGTCTGGAATTATGAACATTCATCCTCACTCTCCAACCAAGTACCACTTGCCCTTGGATTTATGGAGAGGATATGGAACCTGTGCTGAACTAAGGACCTAGGGTGGGACCACACTGCTTTCAGAATTATGAGATAGTGGACCTCCTTCTATGAACAATATAAGAAACCGACATTGATCAAAAGAGAAGGACCATTCACCCTTCAACCAGATAGCTTTGTGTCAAATCTGAACCAGAATTACAAGTAGGCTCCCATGGAGGCTGGTGTCACTCCTACTGACATCTGGGAAAAACATCCAGGGACCCAAGTAGGAGGGCCCCCCAACTTCGCTCCTATTCTTCAAGAGTGGAGGAACACACTTGAACACTCTGGAGTAAAAGCATCTGTCTGCCACCCCATCAACTAGAAACTGAGATGGTAAGGACTCTCAAGCTCCACCAGTAGAGTCTGGGGAGGTGGGGTAGTATGCATTGGGAGCCCTGAGGAACAGTACTCTGGATAGTGTGTGATAAGTGAACCAAGTACTCTACATTTTTAAAAGCAAATCGACCCCGATTTATTCAACCTGAAGATTGGTAGGGATGGGCAGGATCCCCTGTAGTTATACTCTTGATAGTCCATGAGTGGCAGTCCATAATACTAAGATAATACCATCTGGTAGGTACTTAGATGGTCTTATGGAACAAACCATTTCCACACAGCCTGTTGCAACTGGTACTAATTATAGTGAAAGTGGTTGCTAATGCAGAATTGAAAAGAGAAAGCATACCTGCTTAGGCAACACTTGCCACAAAATGGGACCAAGTGAAAAAAAAAAGGGGGGGGGGTATATGATCGAGGAAAATACTCACTTCTGGTGAAAATCTAACAAATATGGTCAAATTAGCTACAGGGGTTAGTCAAAAACTTTCTGAAGAGGAAACTGCCAGATCATGTAAGGAATGAGATAGGAAATTATTAGGAGTAATCCATATGCCAGACCCCACAATGTCCTCCAGAAAGCAATTCAACTGGGCAGCCATTGACAAGACAGAGATATAAAAAATTTGATGAGATGTGACACGCAAAAGATTCCTCTCCTGTAACGATAATCCATTATAGGCCATGTGAATCAATTTACAAAGCCACCTCGTAAGGGTAATGTGAGATAAATAATGGGAAAAAGAAGGATTCCATTGAATGAACAATCGATACCTACTACCTAAAAAAAAATTAGTATGAGCTATATAAAACATGAGGGCCATAACAGGACAAACAGTCAGGATTGGAGTGGTCATAAAAGTGAGAAATGGCTGGCAAATGGATTGGTGATAAGGATCTTTCTCCTTCCCTAGTCGTCAGAGTCTTGGACAGAAAGGACCTATTGGGGGTAAAGCAGGACAAATGTGAAATGATAAAGAGTCCGAAGCACAGTAACTGCAAAAAACTCCAACCAACAATGTCCACAAGCCAATAACAATAAAAAATACAATTTAAAAGAAAGGTGAAACAAAGGACACAAATCGAAGGGCTCAAAAGGAGGATGAGACAATGCATGTAGAACAACTGTAAAATCCCAATTTGATAAGTGAAAAGGTCATTTGGATCAAAGAATATGAATGGTTTTGAGTAGACCTGATAGTACTGAGGATTCAAAAAACCTTCCAACATTTGGAATACCAAAATAGTGGATAAGGATGCCTTATATACAGCAACTGTAAGCAAAGCAAGACCCCTCTCAATTACCCAAGTATGGTAGATACTTTAGGATGAAGAGGGTTGAAATTCCTTTTAAGACACCACTGATGATAAGTATTCCATTTCTGTTGATAAACGGCTGTGGTTGGCATACAGAGAGATTTAGTTAAGTACAGAGAAACTGTAGAAGTTAAACCCTTAAGTTGGGCAAAGGACCACATAACTTCCCAGCATGAAAACTGATTTCTGAACAGCTGGGTGAAGTATATCTGATCAAGATTGTCTCAGACTGCTATTGTGGAAGAAAAGGACATACCTGTAAATACTGAAGAAGGGGAAAACCACATGTGAACTAGCCAATATTGTGCAACCAAGATAACTCGATAGGGAATGGAGCGAATCATAATCAGAAACCATGGGAATGGCATACTGAGGTGAACCTGTCCAGTCCTGACTGACCAAAACTACTGTCAGTGCTTGAGGATGAGGTATTGGAGACCAAAACTGAGAGCAAATCCACTGAAAAACCTCTGATGCATCATCAATTCTCTTGGAAGAATCTGGTTGGATCAAGACAAGTGATCTGCAACTGAATTTATCACTCCTGGAACACGACATGCTAAAAGACTGATACAATAGGAATGTGCCCAGTAGAGAAAATCAAAGGTATGAAAACAAGGTCTCGAGAATGTGTGCATCCTTGATGAGAAATCTGAGATACCACCGTGGAATTGTCGAAACGTAACATGACAATTTTTCCCTTCAAGAGAGACAGACCTTGAACAATTGCCCAGTGTACTGCAAGGAGAACATTGATATGGAGGGTAGACTCGACTTTTGTCCAAATACCCTTGGAACTCCTGACCTTGAAGATAATTTCCCCATCCCTGAAGAGATGTGTTTGTGAACAGATGGATCTCGAAACAGAGTGGTGGAATTGGTACCCCAACAGTAGTGTTGTTCCGATCCAGCCACCATTCGCAATCGACAATGTTGCTCCTGAGTAATGAGACAGGATGATCCAAAGGATGAGAAAGCATGATTCATTGATCACTAAAGGGACCTCATATGAGCTCATCCCAAAGGAATGAGAAGCTCGAGGGATGCACATGTCTTCAATAGAGAGAGAGTCATCTATGCAGTAGAAGAAGGAAACATAAGTAAAGCCTGACGGCTCTTTCCATGGTTTGAAGCCTGATAGGGGTTGGTTCAGCACAACTTAAGAGTATTGAAAAACACACCCAGATGAAAAACATACTGAGTTGGTGACAGCATATATTTCTGCAGTCTGATAAGGAAGCCCACTTTTGTGGCTTCTGAAAGGAGAATCTGAAAATGTTGTTCTGTTATTTGACAAGATGGTGCCAGAAGAATCCAGTTAGTCATATAATGGTGTGTGAACAGGTCCAAGAAATGTAGGTGTCAAGAAAAAACTTGAACAACTCTGCACAAGACATAAGGTGCTGATGCAAGAATAAAAGTAGAGCCTGGAATTGCAGAACCTCACCCATGTGCATAAACCTGAGAAAATGCTGGGAACATTCCACTATGGGAATATAGAGATAAGTGAACTTTGTCATCCAGAGCCCTGGTGAAAAGTGCCATCGTAGGTTGAGAAAGGATTCCATAGTAAATCGAGGAGGATCTGAAATTGGTTGAGTAGAGACAGATAAATGATTTGACTCCAATCTTCTTGAGTATAACAAATAAATGGGAATAAAATCCCAAAAGAACTGGATCAACCTTCTACTACTGCCCTATTGACTCTCTTATTAACAACTCTCTTATAGCTTGGGAACAAAGCTCCACTCATCATGAATGTGTTGGAGGTGACAAGGATACAGGTTGTGCACATAAAGGTGGAGGTGATGTAAATTGAATGACCAACTCTGAATTCAGAGCATGGAATACTCATAGATCCTTGGTGAAAGAATTCCATATGACCATAAAGTGATGTAAACATGGTCCCACTGCTCATCCGCCCATGGGATAGACACAGACGCTATTGTCGACGGTCCATCCGAGCCAAATATCCTCTAGAATACGAGTGGAGACTCTATTATGGGAACCAATAGACCTGGGAACCAAAGGAGGGGTCGGGAAAAACCAAGAGCCGCACTCCCAAATTAATGCCAGAAAGGCAAAAAGTCAATGACAATAAAGAAGAATGTAAACAAACTGAATCAAATCTTGATTCCAGCATCTCTGGAATTCCAGCAAACAACCTGGGATGGAGAAAAGGAGCTTCTCGTAACTCCCCAAGGGCAGAAGACAGCAAATGAACACTTTTTAACAAAGAATCTTTACCCAATAAATCTCAACAACAAACCAGTTAGGAAACCAGAGAAAGAACTGAAGAAGACAATCTGACTGAGGTAGATGTCAGCAAAATCTCCAACTCTTCCTCAAAAGTTGGATCAAAGAAAAATATCTCAGGACAGTCGTGAGAGAAAGATGAATCCAAGAAAACAGTGATCACAGGTTCCAATCGAGACCTCCACAGGTCCAAAAGAGGGTCCATTTGTTGAGAATCCTGGCAGTGATAAGCCAAAGCATGCTGTTCTGATAAACATGGGGGACCTGTCATAGCTATCCCATTGTGTAACTGAGTGGCAAATCTCCTAGCATGAACAGCAATATCAGGAGAAAGAGGAAAAATCCAAGTAGTCACTTGCCGTCCTTGCTGCCAACAGGGAAGGGGGAGAGTCAAATGCAATAAGAGAGACCCAAAAAACCTCACAAACCCAAGTAACCAACTGAAAAAAAGGGGCTGGAGGTGGCTGCTCAAAATGATCATCTGTTGAGGCTGATCTAGTAAAAGAAGGAGCCAGAAAAAAAACGAGTCTAAAATCTCCCCAGCTGGTCTGGGTCATTTGCAAAAGCTGCCTCAGAATCCCCAGAAAAACACCCTCGGTCCACATATATGCATCCATCTCACATCATATTTCAGCAGTCTCGACTCAGAGTGACCACTCTCCTGGTTGTTGACAAATACCAAATAAAACAGCTGGAAGAGGAGAAGTCTGAATGGCTCCATAATAGAAACATTAACTTGGGAATTTATACCCATTAGGTATGTGTTTTTTGTTATTATTATTATTAATTTATAAATATACGAAGATATAACCATAGTAACACAAACCACATTCAAAGTTGCAATGTACATTGTGAATAATCACAACACTCCTGTTTATAGAAACCAGTACCAAATGTTTTGTCGAGGAAAAAGTGATTACATTATCTGAATGAGGTGCTTATATACAGTACCTAGACAGAGGGTGCATTGAAGTTGGTGAAGAAATTTGCAAATTAGAATTTGCCAAGAGCATTCGAGTGGGTATAAAAGACTGGAGAAAGCATTTTCAATGCTTAGAGGGGCAAAAAGGGGAACCCTGGAGATTGAGAAATAGCTATAGTATCAGCAGAGGTAAGTATGTTTTAGAATATTACAAATTATGTTTACAATCCTCTTTTTTAAATAATTACATCAAATACTTATGGTAATTCATGGGTAAACCTAGCTCACAGTTGCTTGACCTCTGCAACAAAAAGAGTTATGGATCTGACATTTAGAAGAACAGGAGAAGGAACTTGAACATGAAATCAAAGATGATGTATTGAAGTTTGAACAAAATAAAATGCTTTATTTAGAGCAAACAGCTGCTTGAAATACTGACAATCTGTAGTAGTAGGACTAGAGGAAATGGTGACTGTTTTTTGCAGAAATTATGTACAATATATCTATATACTACTAAACTTCTGAGATCGTTTGTTTGTTTGCTTGTCTGTAATTAAATACAGGAAAAATTGTGCACAATAGCACCATATTTGTAATGAAATGAGAATAGAAACAGAATAAAACAAGTTTCATTAAAATCGGGCCACGGGTTAGCAACGTTTTTTGGGCCACTTTTATGAAGATTTCTAGCATGAATAATTTTACATCACACTACCGTTCACACTTTTTACGAAACTTCTTCATTCAAATCTATTTCCCTGTCAATGTTAACCATCTTCTTTAAAAGGCGTAAGATGACAAAACAAGATCTTGAAGAATTCTCAATAATGTGCCTTGGTTATGG
>NW_013665985.1:499054-518039 GCF_000517525.1 Limulus polyphemus
CTCAATACCTGAAAACACTGACTTCACTTTTTTGAAAAAGTGAAATTGTCTTTCCTTTTACTCCCAATCAACAATCAAATATCTTTTCTTGAATTATGAATAACAAGAATGGTTTGAAATATTTAATTATCTCAAAGTAAACCTTAATTTCAGTGCAATATTGAAATTAGCTTGAACTCTTCATAACCTCTGAATAGTGGGTGACTCAACGGGTCACGGGTGGTCTATTATATATATAGATCTAATTTTCATCAGAAGCATTCAGTGAACAGCTAACTTTTGCTAGAAAGTGGCTACTATAAACTGGATGTGATTTGTGATAGAACATCAACATTACCTTAGTCTAACTATAACCATAGTGATGAATTTTAATATTCAATATCTGTAAACTTTTAACACAATTTTTTTTCTAAGTCATAAACCTTATACAACTTAAAATGGGATCTGTCAGTTTCTAGAAATTAATTTTTTTAAGTAACCAATGAGTTCTTTCAGCTATTAACACAAATAATTTTTTTCTAAATAATGAGCTTTATAAAACTTGCAATAAATTCTGTCAGCTTTCGTAACTGTAACATTTTAATAGCATTGTTAGAACTATATGGATAATTGCTATACGTAAACAACAAAGTTAGTTTTAACAGCAAAATATTAATGTTACACAATACACTCGATTTAAAAAATAAAAACTTAATATCATACACGGTATAATAAGCTCAAATAAATAGAAAAAAACTTTCCAAGTTTTTATTTCAAAACATACACTCAAACCATTTTGTGGTACCATGTGTAATTTTTAAAACAGGTAAATATGCTAATTCAGAGGCTAATATGTGAGAAGCCATTAACCTCAAATAGAAAGGGTCTGAAAACACAGAAAATACCATACTAATATGTGAAACTAAACTCAAATGAACTAAGGATGACAAACACACCTTTGATTTCTCATTTAGCAGTGAAACAGGAAGTTTTGTTTGTTTCATAACAACCTGGTAGGGATCTTTAATAACTTTTCCTAATTCTTTTTGAAAGTTCTGTAGTGCTGACTGGGTCACAACTTTAGTGTTACCTGATGAACAAAAAGTGTCAATATAAATTTTGTATTAAAATTGGTGCTTATTCTGTTACTTAAGATGTATCAGTTAAGATAAAATATTAAGCTTGTAGTACATAACAATTTATTCCATAATGTAATTCTAGCAAAATTAAATGAAAAACAATTAGACTATAGCAAAATGGGTTGAATTCTAGCAAAATTTTAATGGAAAAAGTGTTTGAGAAAAAATAATTAAAATAATTTGAAAAATTAAATTTATTCACAAAAGAAAACAAATATAAAAGTTTTCAAAAATCATAAGGCCAATCTAACACTTCCCATCCAAGAATAAAATTAGTAGTTAACTCAAGCACTGAGATACAGACTAAGAAGTTACATATTGCTGAATTATATTCATGTGAAGGGTAGAAATAAGTAAATAAGATTATAAACACAATGTTTTCTGTGCAATTAACCAAAACTGGTTAAAGTAAACAATCACAAATAAGTTTGACAAGTTACTCATAAACATTCAGTTGAGTGGATAATATTAACTGAACTAAAATAATTAGAGTTTGGTGATTAATTTTAAACGATCTATCAGTAGGAAAAAAAACTTAACATTTTCCTTATCTCCCTCAACCACTAAGATATATTGCTTCATGTCTAACTGCCATGGAATTTCCTGGGCATGCTGTAAGCCTTTAACAAGTTCCCACCCCTGAATGTATCTATGTGTACTGTGCCAATCAGTGATGTAACCCTCCTCCAACAGGGGAATGACACAATTTCCATGTCAGTAACTTCCATGAGCACTAGCACAAGCTCACAGTCTTATTCTTGACAAGGCAAAGAAAATGTACCAAAGTGGAGAGGAAGAGTGAGAAGGTAGTGCAGATAGGTAAGTACGTATCTGAAATACATTTTCAGGTAAGATAAACGTTAAACTTTAGAAATGCTACTTACCTATCAGCACCACTAAGAAGTTACAATCCCACTTTGAAAATGATAGAAGGATTGCTGCTGATTAGTTAAAAA
Organism: Limulus polyphemus; assembly: GCF_000517525.1. Taxonomy (NCBI): domain Eukaryota; kingdom Metazoa; phylum Arthropoda; class Merostomata; order Xiphosura; family Limulidae; genus Limulus; species Limulus polyphemus. Next base: position 501,129 of record NW_013665985.1, read on the forward strand.
GACGAGCTACTTTCTGAAATAGCAACAGCAAGGGAAAATGCATGAAGTGCAACTTCTTCAAAACAGAGGGTCGCCTAGTGGAGAATGCATCTTTCTCAAGTAGGGAATACTCTTCACCCTTGTTGCTATTTATTCATTAACAAATCATACACACATACCTAGGCCAACAACACAATCAACAGCAAACAAACAATAATAAGTTCAATGAAACAACTAACTATAAAATCCTGCACTGTTGCATACCCTAATTCCCGATATTAGCAATAAAATAATCAAAATTTGGAAAAAACATACAACAAAACATAACATTCCAATAAACATTAAGTTCAGTCAAAAACCAGGCACAAAATTAAAATCTATACTATGTGAAAAAACTACACTGACAAACATAACACCAACATTATTTATAAAATACAATGCAACAACTGCCACGATTTCTATATCGGAGAAACAAGCCAAAAAATGGAAACCAGATTCAATGAACACAAAAAACACCTTCCCATGTTTTTGAACACTGCAAAACAAATAAACACCATAGAAAACACTAACACATTAAGCAGAGAAACAAAGGCAAACAAACGAAAAATAAAAGAAGCCCTACTTATACAAGAACTCAAACCAAAATTGAACCAACATAAAGGAACATCATTCACACCTATATTATTCACCTAACAACTAATTGCTACACCCCCTACAATCTTGTACCTGTTCACACTCTCGTCCCTAAGACATGCACCCAGTAACAGTCAGTTTCATCAAACTGTCTTTATTAACCTGAAGATGACATAAGAAGGTCGAAATGTTGTTCTTGTACTTTATTTTAATTAAAGATTTTAATACCCATACCAGCAGTCTCTGCTATACAAATTACCTTTATATCACAGACTCGTAGTAAAGGATATTGAGTAAATCCAGTGTCAGTGTTACAATGTGAGAATGTATAGTGCAGCTTGGGTGTTAGACCCTTCCATGTTGGCAAAATACTTACATTAGATATTGTAAACACAGGTGAAGGGAATAATAGCTCACACGTGCATACGAAGGCAAATCCAAGTCCCATCTGACTGAACATGTCCATATCCATCAGGGAACACCCCAGCCTTACATCTCAAACAAGGGGTGGGCCCAACTGGTCTCTTACTAACAGGTAGGCATCACTCATAGAGGAAAATCTCCATATCCATATCCCCAGTGGCTTGAGACTGGGGAAATAAGGATTCTCCCATACTCCAATAGAAGAATGGGAGGGATATGCACCGGGGAAAAACACTAAAATGTTTGTGTGGACCACTGTCATCAGGAGGCACAATCACCTAAAATTGGGTCCTCATAAAAAACTGTGGAATGCTTTATTAATAAAACTAAACACAGCAAGTCTAAGCTAGGTGTTGGGGCAAAACTACGCCTGGTGCTTTTTTTTGTGTAAATGATGTGGAAATGTCCACGTCAATTATAGATACACTGCCAAAGCAGTCTTACAGAAAACCCATTTCAACAGTAGGCACTGAGCAGAGGCAGACGGGTTTAACACTTTCTGTTCACCCCTTCTCGATGCATACTTCAGTTAGTATTCCCTGGGAGGCAATGTTAGCCACTCAGTGGTTTCCAGTGACACCAAGTATAAGGAACATAGGGTGTAGTTTCTCATGTAACATTGAAACTGGCAAGGTTTGCCTCCTCCAGTTCATCTCGCATGTTTTTTGTTTTGTTATTTTGTTGAGAAACTTACAGTCTGTTGGAATGTGTACAAAAATCATGATACACATAAAGATGTCATGAAACATATGAATGACATGGAATTGTCTGAAAAACACAAAAGCCAAAACTCTCCAAACTAGAGCATCTAGGTAGACTGGAGGGAGACAAAAACCCAATGAGGGCACAGAAAACAATCCAATGATATGAGTAATGGGAGATGAATGTATTAGGTCTAGTTCAGCAACCAAAAAAAGGCATGAGAAGCTGTGACATGTCAAAACTGGTGGGAAAAGATGCAAAAAAGTGTATGGTCTGACTTACACAAAGAAAAATATGGGAGATGAATAAGTTGGCAAACCTTACCAGTTAAAGTGGAAGGGATCGAGTTCTGAGAAGAAAAGGTCTGTCATGGTGAAAATACTCTCTATAATAGTAAGTACAGTTGGAGTCTAAGGCATAAATGTTTAAAAGACTATGAACGTAAGCACAGAAAAGGAGAAAATACATCTTGAGAGACAAACGATATTAGAAACAGGAAGCCAATGCCTCAAAGAAGGGCAAGCAAGAGCCCAAACGACCACACAAAGGTCCCAGTAGGAGAGAGGTACCAGACAAGGGGGTAAGGAAGAGATTTTTGAACGAGAAGAAAACAACACTCCATGGTAGTCTGCACTGGATGAAACAGACAGGCTCTAGATCAAAAGAAAGAAGTATGATGTGGAGGAGTAGGACCACCTGGCTAAAGAGTGGTAGAGAGACAGCCTATGTACTTTGATAGAGGGTGAGAGTAGAAGGCTGACAAGAGCGAGAGAGAAAATGGGCAACTCATTGGTAAAATCTCATATGCCACACAAGGGACCAGACAGATTCCACACATAAAGATGAAGGAGCAATACCCTGTAATGACACATGGGCAATCAAGGTTGATTGAGGAGAAACCTTTAATGTGGGAGTCACAAAAACATCGATCAGAGGGATTCCAAAATGGAAACAAATCCAACTAAAGACTGAAGAATGCAAAGACTAATCATTGGGATGAATCCCATTAAAGCAAGAGAGGCAATTTGCAACTAGATAAAAACTATAAAAGCATGACATTTAATAAGATGAATACAACAGGAAGTTCAGAGCATGAAAAGGGCTGGTGCTTCCCTTGTAGTTGATTGAAGTAATGAATACAGAGCTGTCTGGGCAAATAATCATCAGATGACAGGAAAACCACAACCAAAGAAGAGGGCAAGCCCAATAAGCTACAGTCGTTTCCAGAAAAGAGAGTGGTAGTTGGTGAGACCCCCCCCCCCAATCAGAAATAGAGGCATTGGTGGAAAGATGAAAGTAGAGCCAATGGGGGAGAGGTATACCCTGAGATGGGTTGGAGTGAGTCACCACGTCATACATATGTAGAAAAGGGTAGAGACATGAGGGTAAATAAAGGAACATGAGACAGCTCCAATAATCTTCCAGAGTCCAATGAAGGGGACATGTGAGAGGAATCAAGGCTTCTAGGAAAGTCCACAAATGTGAGAGAAATGCATGAGAGAAATGCACTGGATGCCAAAATCTTAATAGAGCAAATATGCAATGGAGAGGGTTAAGCAAACCATGTACATGAGATGAGGAAAACCTCCAGGTGAGCAAGAAATTGAGTCAAAATCGATTTGGAAAGTTAAACTAGCCTACTCAGGTAAAAAGCCACCTGAAAAAAAGTGAAGGAAATAATTACCAATTCCTGTTGAGATAGGGCAAGGAGAAGCAAGATAACTATATAGCAATGGATATAAAAGCCAAGAAGATGCATGTGTTGAGCAAAGGAACATATGATATGGCTAGGCCAAAAGGAAGGACAATAAAACTGAGATATGACCACTGAAGACAAACTGGAGGAATGACAGAACACTGAACATACAGAAATGTGAAGGAAAAAATTTGAAATGTCTACTTTGATTAAATTCAGATTAGGAAAGAGGGCCCAACACAGACTGAGTAAGCCATTCATCAGGAATTGAAGAAAAATGAGAAAATGATTATGAGAAGACAAGTCAGTGACAGGACACCAAACCTCCAACTTCATGGGGATGACAAAAAAGATGTGAATAAAAGCCTTGAGTAGGGTTCTACAAATCTTGCCACCAACAAAGAAGACACCACATCCTAAAGATGATGAAGATGCAGAGGATCAGTAACAAGAGGATATTAAGGAAGAATGTGCAAAACCTCAGGGTCACTGAAGAAAGAAAAACACAGAAGGGTACTGGGATCATATAAAAACAATGTAAGGGATGAAAATACTCACCCCTCAGAATAATCTAGCAGAAGTGGTTGAGATATCTACAAAGGGTAGGTGAAAACCCTCAGTTGAAGATACTGCCAGATTAGGCAAATAATGTAAGATAAAAGTATTGGGGGAGGTCCGCATACCAGTCCGCACAATGTCCTCCAGCAGGCAATTCAACTGGGCCGCTAAGGACATAGAAATGTGATGAATCTGATTAGACATGACCCACAGATGATTCCTTGCCTTCAAAAAGAACCCAGAATAAGTGATATGGATCAATGTAACTGGGTATAAATCCTGGGAAACTGAACAATTTAATGAATAAAAAGTTGTCTAGCATCTCTAAAGGCATTAGTGCAGGCAACAAAACCTTCAAGCCCCTCACTGAACATAACAATCAAAATCTGATGAGTCATAGAAGCGAGAAATAGTGATCAGATGAATTGGTGAAAAGGATTTATCCCCTTCCTTGTCTAACAGTGTCTTAGGTAAGAATAACCAGTCTGAGGCTGTAGGTAGAAGGATAAAGCAGACTGTGGACAAAGAGCACAAACCACTCTGACCGGTGATGTCTGTAGGTCAGCAGCATTAAAAAATAAATGTTCAGGTAAAGGTGATACATGGCATACGAGAATAAGATCACAAACAGGTGTTGAGAAAGGACATGTAATGTAACCTTAATATACAAGTTAGGTAACTAGAATGGTCGTTTGGGACAAAGGACCCAAAGCATCTCGAGGAATCCGGAGAGTACTGGGGACTCAAAGAATATTTTGTCATGAGTATTGAACAGTAGTCGATAAGGCTGCTTTATACAGGGCAATTGTGGAAGATGCAAAAACCTTTTCCAAAGAGCCTGGTCAAGAAACAAATTATGGTTGGCCCTTCTGATCGAAGTAGGTTCAACCTCCTCTCAATACACCATTGCCGATATGCATGTCATTTCCGTTGATAAATGTCCATCATGGAACTAAGCAAAGACTGAGACAGATACATGACAACCTTAGAAATTAAACCCAATGCCATGCGAAAGATTGCATAACCTCCATATCTGAAGCTTGACCTTTTGGATAGCCAGGTGTACCATGTCAGATCATGGCTGCCTCCACAGAGATGGCCAAAGAAGAAGCAGAAACCAGGGTGTAGCTACCAAACCAATGCTATCAGCAGGACCCAACAATGGGTTGGAACAAATCATAGTTAGTACCTTGGGTAACATAGGAAGTGGAAGGAAGGCCTAGAGTTGTAATCCCATCCTGTCCTGATGAAATGCATCCATTACTAGAAGCCCTAAGGTGAAGTACTGCAGACCAAATTGCCAGTAGTTGGGTGTTACAATGAGTGGCTAACACACCAATCATCAGTGTTGCAAAATGAAAGCCAATTCAACAGAACCTTGCAATGCAGCATCTATTCTATTAGTAAAATCTGTTTAGGTTGAGACAGTTGATTTGCTACTGCAGTCATCACCCGTGGAACATGGCAAGCTAGTAGGGTGATACGATAGGAGCCCTGGACCAACTGCTTCCTCGATGGGAAAAGCAAGACACCACCATGGAATTGTAAGAGTGAAGCCTGACAATTTCCCCTTTAATAAACCCAGACCATGAGGCATTGCCTCTTGAAGAGCAATTAGGACTAAAACATTGTGTAGGGAAGTCTCGTCATCGATGCATAGACCACGAAATTCCTGGCTGTTGTTATATGCTCCCATCCCTGAAGCGAGGTATTCATGAAGAGATGGAACTCTGGACAAGGTGGTAGCTTAAGAACCCATATCTTAGTACTGTCCTGACTTAACAACCCCTCGAGATCAAAGAATGATCCTGAATAAGGAAACTGGGGAATCCGGTGAATCGATGTTGATGATCCCTTGGTCACATAAAGATTATTGAAAGGATCTCTAGTGCTATTATCCTAAAGGCATTTGAGTGATGTCCTCATTCCCTAAAGAGAAAGAAAAAAACATCCATGCAGTGGAAGGATATGCGAGGAAGAGTCTGGCTTTCTGTTTCATAGTGTGGAGCCTGATGGAAGTCAGCTAAGCCCAACTGAGATATATTATAAAAAAAAAAAGACTGATGACATATTGAATTAGAGCAAGAATAGATGTCTCAGCTCTGAGAATGAAGCCTGCCTTGGTAGTTTCTGAAAATATCATCAGGTTCTGACTATTGATGAGATTGCACCATGGAATGGTGTATGCAGTGCTATGGGATGGAGGTGACGAGAAAAAACTCGTACGATTCGGCAGAACCTATGTGACATCGATGCTAGTCCGAAGGAAAAACTCTGAACTGTAATACCTGACCCTTGTGCACAAAAAATGCTGATGGTTGTGGGATGCCAGCACTATGGCAATGTGTAAATAAGAGCTGACTACAATGAACTTGGACATCCACTTTCCCAGTAAAAAATGCCAATTCAGATGGAGGAATGAGTATATTGTGAGACAAGAAAGATTGATGACTGGACACCAATCTTCTGCCTTCTTAGGCCCAATAATTGCAGGGAGTAAAACCTCGGAAGAACTAGCACGACTCTCTCACTATCCCCAGACCAACCAAACTCTGATAGCCCTACAACTAAGTACTAAAGCATGAGGATCTGTAGGAGATGAAAACCCTACAGGTTGGGTGGGTAATGGTAGTGAAGATGTGAACTGAATGATTAATCCTGATGCAAGGAACTGTAGTGCCCATGGATTCATGGTTAAGGTTACCACACGTCCAGAAATTTTCAGAATTGAGCCCCTACAGACCCCAAAAGCATACAATAATCAACAATGCTGCTGCTGGTGTTCTAACATAAGAGCAAAACCCTTGGATATCGACAAAATCTATTCTGGGTACCAATGTACTAAGGGGATGATGTCGGGACCCTAGAATAAGGGTAAAACTATGACCCCTTGTAGGAGCCAATGAAAGACAAGACATCAATGACAACAAGGATGAATGTAGAAGGCGACAATCAAACCAATGTGCATGCTAACAATGTTTCCAGCTCATCATCAATGAAGTTGGTGATCCTGAGTCTTCCAACAAAGTTCAGCATTAGGAAAACAAAACATTGGATTTTAGAGTTATAAGTCTGTAGACTTACTACTGTCCAACCAGAAGACATTGATCTACTCATGTTATCTACAAACTCTGCTTTAGAACCCCAATTTCAAGGAGCAGATGTATTATTTGAGAGTCCGAACATACCTGGAGGTGATAAGGCATAACTGTCCCTTCATGTAACTGAGAAGTAAACCACCCCGTGGATGAAGAGAAAACTAAATATTCGCTCCCAGGCCTTTTAGCCATCAAGTAAGGTGCAGACTCAAAAGTAACTGGGGAAAGACCCAAAACATCACACTCTTGATGAACCAACTGAAAAAAGCAAATCAGAGGCAGCTTATCCTAAAGTGGCCTCCTTTTTTATTTCATTTAAAGACTTTGTTTGTTACCACTGGTTGTCACAACATTTAGTCAGGTGAGTTTGTGTTGTTAGAGCAAAGCCATGTCGGGCTGTCTGCTATGTCCACTATAGGGAATTGACCCCCAGATTCTGGTGTTATAAATCTGTCCCACAGGGGGTCTGAGAAGCCAACAGACTAAAAGAAGGTGCAGGAAAAAGCAATTGACTATCCCCCACCCCCGATTGTTGTGTAATGCTAAAATCTGAGATGGAATAGGAGAGACCTGATTTGCCTCTGTATTGAAAATAATAATAATATGAAAATTCATACCATAAATCGGCTAACCAATCTATTTTTTTTATACAAAAATCAACTACATGACACAGAGAATGCTCAAAGTATCTCCGAACAATCATAGCACTGGGAAACCATTAGTGATGCTTTGTCAAGAAAAAGTGATAATGTTATCTGAAATGAGATGCTTATATACAGTACCACGAGAGAGGGCACATTGACATAGGTGGAAAGTGTCACAAGACAAATACCACCAAGGGCAATTAAGTGGGGTATAAAAGACTGGAGAAAGTGAGAAAAAAAATCAGACCAATGCTTAGATGGACAAAGAAAGAAACCCTGGCAGTCGAGTAATAGTTGAAATGTGAAAGGAGGTAGGTATGTTTTGGAAGAAGAGTCACTGCCAAGAGCCATGGAAGAGGAGAGATGATAAAAAGAAGCAAGAGAATATGGAACAGGAGGAGGGTAGCTCCATGTGACTACCAAGGATGGGTAGCAGAGAGATACCCATAGACCAGTGAGTCAGAAAATCAAGTACAAAATATAAGACTGCAGGTAACCAGCCTAAGCCTGGGACTCCAAGGAGTCAAGAACACCTCCAAAGATCAGATCTGTAAGCAAATGAGTGAGACGAAGGTCTTGGATATAAGAGGAATGGATGTAAATATCCAAAACAAATATGTCGAGTCAACATAGAGATAGGAGAAAAGGAAATAGAAAACAAAGAAAAATAGGTGTCTCCACCAAAACTATTGGGGTTGTAATGAAGAGCCTCACTGAGGAGGTGAAGGGTGGAGATAAAGGAAAGTAATAGGATAAAGATAGACAAAAATGAACAGACAGCTGGAAAGAAAGACAAAGAGAGAAAGAGGAGCATCCCAAGCAGAATGAAAAGACACAAGAGACTGGGGATCAAGAAATATAAAAGGAGCATGACTGGAGGGCATAGCAAAGGAGTCGCAAAGACGAGTAGGACAAAAAAAGATGTGGGATAATGCAGAGTTGGTACAGAAGGAGGCACATGAAGTAAAACAGCCAAAGATACATTATGTTATACTGGTCAAGAAAGAATATCACATACCTGATTTACAAATCTAGCAAACAGAAAAAGAGAAAGTACATGCTCTTCATCAGAGAGGAGAGTCAAAAACAAAAGCAAGAGATGGCGAACACTGCTCACAGGCAAGGCAGGCTCTACAGAAGACAAAAAAAAAACAAAATAATTAAAAACCTTTACTGGAAAGAAAAATAGGCAGAAGAGAATCAACCATTCAATAAGTTTGTGGAAGCTAAGTTACTCATGATGCTGAAAGTACCTTGTCACTGACTGACATCTGAGACCTATCACACAGAGATGCGTTTTCTACTAAGTGAGCTAAAGGGATAACAACTGAATGTCAAGTCCATGAATATAAAAAGTTCTTCCAGTTGCCAGTGAGTCAGTTGGAGAAACTGCCTGAAAATTAATGTCTGGGCCTCAAGGCTTTATTATTACTATTATATAAATATGCTAAATACACATACATGTATACATATATTTTACTTGGCATAAGATGTTGAAAGTAGTCTACAGAAGAAATTTGGTGGCTAGAGAAAATTAAATAACAGTCAAGTGAATGGAACAAAAGTGCAAAAAGGACAAAAGCAATGTAGCACTACAGAAGGAAGGCATTCACTTAAGGCAACTACAAACTCAAAAAGCACAAGAAAAACTTGTCTCAACACAAGCAGAGCTGTGGAAAAATTAACCTATGAACATGTGCTATTGCTTGCTCATGTAGGTCATGTTGCCCTCCTGTTGGTGGACAGCTACAGCACTATGATGATTACATCATTTGCTGGTGGAATGCATGAAGACATGTGTAGGGGTGAGAGTTCATTCAAGGTTTATGGAATTTGCAGGACATTCCGTACCAGTTGCATGTGAGGTAACAGCTGTTAATGGTGTAGAGAGATAAACAGTATTTCAGGATTAATTTAAGTAATTAAATTTGTAAGCTGGCCAAGACTGACCAATCTAGAAGAGAAATTTTCTTAAAAATACAACCTTGTACAGCTAACTAACTAACTAATTGCATGAAAGTCATTTTCTAAACTAAACTGAGTGATACTCGGAGACAGGAGTCTTTCTCTTTGCTTCAATGTAGAACTAAAAAGAAAACATGATTTTAAAAGAAAATCTTTGAAATTTTATTAGTTAATTTGATATTAGGGTTTCTACAAACAATTTATACCAAAACGTTAACCTTAAAAAATAATGTATAAATCTAGATCTACAAACCATTTACATGATTATTTTAGTGTTATGTTGTAAATATAATAGTGTTATGCCCCAGAAAAAGTTACAGGTTATTTAGAAATTGACAAATGATACGGACTTCATATCAAAAGTCAAGTAATGCTCAGTGTTTATACTAGTTAAACAGTGAGCTAATTAATAAAAAAAAACTGTTTCAATGTAACAAACAATGCACTACCTAGCTACTAGCAGTCAATGCAGAAGTTTAGGATCAGGGTTCTTGCAACATGTAAAAATTCTAAAACTTCCTGTGACCAAAGCTAACTTTTCTGATGATCTTAAATATACATATATATATATATATATATATATACATTAACTGACATTATTTACATGTTTAAATACCATCTTGGTTAATGTACCTAACCATCTCCAATATATTCATACTACCAAATTTAAAACCACAAACCATTTTAGAATGTTTATTTGCACATGAAACATCAATAATACATAAAACTAAGTCTCAATCAAAATAAATTTAAATACATCAATAAATAATCATATCAATATATTACAAATCAGCATCTTTCATGAAGTTTTACAGTATTTCTCAATAAATTAGTGAACAGTATACATTTCAAGAAATTAGAAAATCAGTACACAATGTACATTTTGAGATAATAAATTTGGTGGCTGATTTTAGAAAAGCCTCCCCAAAAATGTTCATGACTTTCAATACTTCAACAAATTCCATAATTTTCAAGGCCTTGAACTCTACTTTTAAATTCCATGACTTTCAAAAATTTCTATGGCTTCTAGGAAGCTTGCAAGATAGCATTAGACTAAAACTTTTTTGACAGCAAATAAGAACAAGTTAAGTAGGCCATCTAGTAATATTCATCAGTATCTAGTATTAGTTTAAATTTTCTATTGCTTTTCAAACAGATAAACAGACAGAAATCCTACCAAACCACTTCTGATTTGGTGCTACTCTAGCCACAGAACCAGAAGAAAGAGTTGACTGGAAAGGTGCAGGCTTGACAATCTTTCCACGATTATCTCTGAAGGTAAACATAATACATGCTTCATAAGCAAATCAGAATATTATGTAAGAAATACCTGACAAAGAATATACTGTATATGTGGTACCAACAACAAATAATTATATACTTTTTTAGTTTAACCACTGCCTTAAAGAATATGTTTTTATAAATTACTTTTACATACAACATTTCTGTTGGTACACTTATGACTAGAAACACTCTTTCCTAAAATTCCTATTGGAAAAATACTTTTTTAACAATACTTAATGCAATAATTAAAACTATCTGCCCTACAAATAAACTTTACACAAAAGCAATCTTATTGGTACATTTACAAGCAAGAATTAAAAATACTCCTCTACAAATAACTTTTACACAAGAAAATCTTAATACTATAGCCTTTCTTGTAATAACTAAAAACATTTACACTAAAAATATGTTTACATAAAACATTGTATTCTGTGGCAGGCTTAACAAAAACTATCTCTCACACACAAGTGACAATTGTAAATTCTCATGAACAAGTACACATTTAAAAGTAAACATTATTCTTATTTGAAAATGTAATTCTGATAAGCAACTAACCTCTGTACACAGGCAGCTATTTTCATCTTGAAGTTGTGCATATCTTCCTGAAAGATTTGCATGCCACCAGACTTATGAAAACTCCAACCTAAGTTCTTGTGTTCATATAAAATTATGCTACTATATGATAACATATTACTAATAGGAGTGCAACACGCTTCCTTGCATAATTCCTCCCTCTACACTTGATGTGTGAGAATCCTCATTCTTTGATGAGACAATAAAGAAGGGTGCATCAGTAAAGTGGGGAGGATGGGTGGGAACATGTACAGAAGTATCTATCACAAATACATTTTCAGGTAAGGAAAATGTTAACTTCCGAAACAAATACTCACCTCCTTACACAAATAGCAAGAATCCCACAATGAGATGGTGAAGGAAAAGGAGCAAAGATTACCTAGATAAGCCTCCTACTGAAAGTGTCTAAAGGAGGTCCATGGGGTGTGACAACCCACAGCAGGGGCTCTATAAGGGGCACATTTATGGGATATCATATCTCTTCTCATCAAAATATAGGAAAAGAAGCTAAAAGCCTGAAATATGTCACAAGGAAGGGCAGAATAGGTACATGACTGTCCGTGTACTTGCACACGAGTTGTCAGATGGCCAATATGCATAGTGAGGTTGGAACTCTTTCGGACCATATATTGTATTCTCACCTCCTCTACCATTTAAACTAGATGGGTCAAAACTAGCTGTGGAAAAAGGGCACTTGTGATAAGTATTTGTGCATATTTACCTCAACCATCAGTCACTAAGGGCTACATTCCAGCTGTGGGAGGAGGGCACCATACTGAAGTTTGTCATTATACATACTTAATAATCTCTACTCAACCCTCAGTCTCTTTAGGCCCCTTGCCTGCTGTGGGAGTAAGGGTTTGAGAGTGATACATCACAGGTAGATATGGATTAGGCTCTTCTACTCTGCTGCCAGAATCTTAGGGTTCATGTAAATGTAAGAGCAGGAATCATTATAGGTATATATATATATATATATATATACCTATAATGATTAGTAGATTGACATGTATCCATAGTCCATTCAGCAGTTAGATCCCAGTTGGTGAGGATTTTCATGGTTCACCACCCTAACAGCTGGCAGCTGGAATGGTGTTTTACTGGAGACAGTGCAATGGATGACCACAAAACCCTATTTTTAAAATCCAGCAAGTTCTAGCCAGAGAAGTGGGAACATCCACAACTCTGGTGCTGACTTTTTCTCCGATAGCTCATGAAATTGTTATGTCCAGGACCACACTTGAAATGTAATATTGAAATACCATGAGGAAAAATCTAGTGGTCTTGGGGAACACCCAATCTCACAGTGAGCATTTATATAGCCAGGGCAGATGGTATGAGCACTTTCCATTATCCTGGCTCGATGCAAATTTTTGGTAGATATACCCTGAGAGGCAACACAAGCCAAACAGTGGGATCCTAATTTAGATTAAAGGTGATTAGGAATAAATAAAGAAGTATACTCACCTGTCAAAGGTGTAGGTGAACAGAAGAATGGCAATGGGTGGAAGTCACAATCACCCTGGAGATGAAAGAGCCAGATTGTGGAGATAGCGGGCAAGGAATATGTGCAGGGTAGTCCACTTTCCTGCCTGGATAATATTTTCTAGTTGTTGATGGAAATAGGCTGCCAGGGAATGAGTCAGGTGTCTTATTTTGTGGGAGGAGATGTGAATAAACCAAATACTATCCACCCCAAGGAGGAGTAAACCATCCATATGAATTGGTGGATCCCTCCAGTAAGGGTGGAGAGAGAAAGGCCTCTAGTAGAGGAGAGGTCCCAAGGAAGGAAGAGCCAGTGACAGGAACTCTGAAACAAGGAATTAGGAGAAAGATAACAATGAATGATCTGGACTGGACACAGAAGTCTACTGGGTCAAAATGTCCATGGAGATGGGAGATAAAGGGAAGGAAAATGTAAGAAAAGGTGTGAACACCCTCTTGAGCAGCTGAAGCCTTAGGCAGGAACGATTGGTTGGGGTAGGGAAGAATGCATGAGTAGTGAAAAAGAGTCTATGGCATAGACATAAGACCAACAATCACAGGCAAGAAATAGAAGGCAATAGCTTTTGAGAGAGAGGTGATATAGAGAGCAAGTGGCAAGAGGTTCAAAGGGTCTTAAGTGGAATGGAATGTCATGAAGAATGACATTCAAGTTCCAGTTAGGCAAAGAAGTGGGAAAAGGGGTTAATGAGTACTCCATAATATGAATTCAGTCAAAATCGCCTCAGCCTGTAGCAATAGAGTTAAAAACATTGAAGGTGGGCTGGATATGAAGGGTGATGAAAGGCAACAGGTTAGGAGAAAAGAGGAGGTGGGGAAGAGAATGAAGAGAGAGATCACGGGTAAGGACTTGAATGACCTATCTGTGAGCTATGAAATATGTCTATAAATGTGCAAACTGGAACATATGGGCTCCCACAGGTCCTGAACTGACTGAATTTGGTCAGGAGGTGAGACATCAGATGAGGAAGAAGGATGGGGCATGTGTGGAAAAGTGAGATTGGGACAAACACAAGACTAAGGAGGAAATGAAGCTTCAGCCCCTGATTCTAGAGATTCAGAGACCTAACCAAAGATTCCTTGTCAGAGAAAGGGGGCAAAATGAAGGTTTCAGAGGAAGGTAATTGGACTTGGAAAAGAGTATCCTTTCCAAAGAGAGGTCCCAACAATAAAGAAACCAAGCAAGATGTGAAAGGGCGGAAGTGGAATGGACAATGGAAGAGAATAAGAGCACTCTTGTGTCCCCGGAAAATTCGTCAGGGGAATGATTAAGTGCTCTCCCATCGTAAGGTACAGAGAGATACCTGGGAAGGGTAGTAAGGAAGGCATGAAATTGGGAAAGTTGGGTGCTAGATAAGTAGACAGTTAACAAAAAATACACCCCCCCCCAAAAAAAAACTGGCAAATAAGACTCCAAGTGTTGGGTATCAAAGAAAAAAAAAGGGGAGAGTGACTATACACAAGGGGAAAGGAGTCTGTCAGGTAGGGGGGGTGAGGCATGAAGTTGATCAACAAAGGAGTTGGCATGAACAAAAATATCAGGAAAGGGGAAAACAAAGAAATCACAATGGGAAGGGGTTATGTAAGAGGAAACAGAAAGCATCATAGATTATGAGGAACAGAGAAAGAATAGTACATACCTGGGTAATGAGTCTCTGAAAACTCAGAGAAAAATTAAGTTGTTAATCAGAAAGCATGTAGATACCCAAAGCAAAACCTGGAGGTGGAAAAAGCTGTTCAAAATCTTATTTCTTGATGGCAGTATCCATGGCAGGGGAAGGGAAATGTATGGTAGGGACAGAAATAGAGGGTCCCTATGGCATCATGGACCCCATCACACGTTGGATAATGGCTGTCACATCTTCCACAGATAAAGGACTTCCAAAATTTGGCAATGTGATCAGTGTGAGTGATATTTTCACCCTCATCAGTTGAAGAAGAATTCACAATGAATTGCAATTTCATAATGATTACGTTTAAACACAACCAAAGTTGAGAACAAAGCTTTTTGACAAGTCTCAACAAACACATCTGGATGCAACTATGCTGAGGGAAAGAAATTAAGATTCTTGCATGTGAATGTACAGGAAAAATTTGTGCAAGAAGGATGTAGTAGTGCAAATTCACATGAACACACGTAAAATTAGGTGGAAGTTTTCACAAGGCTGGTGTCATGCAAATATGCATGACTTCAAGAGGAAACTAGCTACAGAGGTAAGTATTCATTCATTTCAGAATTCTACAAGTTACTGACCAGAATGTCTCCATAAGATTACATGTGGCTTTGGTGATTAGTTAATTTACATAAAAAACTTTCAATTTTTGTAATTTGTTTTCTTCTACTGACTTCTAATGAACTTTTCTGCAAGAACTAATATGGCAATCTTTAAATGAATGATTTTATTATCTTTATGACTAGATATATAGAGAAAAATGAAAAGTATTACACCCTCTATAAACTTGTTAACACTTCACAATATATTAAAACAAAATACCTTCATAAGGTTCTTTAAAAACTCATATTTCTTAAGTATTTAATAATACTCCCAGCTTGGGTCAAAGAACAATAAATTTATACTTGCATACTCTCAACAAAACTCACTGTAATGGTGGTTTTCACAGGACAAAATGACTGAATCAATCTGCTCAACATCTCAAAGGAAAAGTAGTGCAAATAAAGTAGTCTAAATATTTGCAACAACAATATAGTTAACACTCAAATAGGTAATGTAAGTATTTAAAAAAACATTGAATTGGTCTTTTGGACATTTTCAATAAAACTAGTAAATAAAACTCTGTTACTTCTGTTTTGAGTTACTTCTTAGATCAAAACAGATTTAATAGCTTATGATTACATCTTACTTACCTTTTTGGTTTGGAATTTTTGTACATCAATAAACGTTTGATTGTTGATTTTTCCCTCATACCTGACTTTGTCTTTTCTCTATCTGTCAAGAAAAGTATACAAAAAACAAAAAAATTTAGTTCATACCAAACTAATTTATCACACGAAAATAATTTACATTAACTTTATCCAAATGAAAGTTATAATTTTCCTATACTGGGAATGTATTTCTGACAGGTACTTACATCATTTCACAAATATAGTTATTCTTGTTCAGTGCTGCCCTCTATATGAAAAAATTCCTTTGTATGCCATAAGCCTTGAGCATGTAAGTCATCATGCTACAACCCTCCACCAACAGGAGTGCAACATACCCTCCTAACACATGTGACTCTCTCTATTTGATTCTACCAAACTATCGCTTTGAGTTTTGGCAGAAAATGGAAGTACTAGTTTTCAGTGAGGAGGAAGGGTGAGAAGTATGAGTAGAGGTAAGTACCTATTGGAAATACATTTTAAGTATGGGAAAATTATAACTTCTGATACAATAACTAACTTCCTCTCACAGATATAGCTGGAATCCCACATTGAATAGGTGGAGGGACCAGTGTAAGGGAGAGAAAGAAGCAACCTCCAAAAGCATTCGAAGAACCCCTGAAAAGTGGAGATCCTTGCAGTAGAGGATCATACGTGGGAGACTGCACCACATCAGTACCAGTATACTCTATGCCCAGTGTGGAAAGAAGTGTTGCAAACATCGACAGAAAAAAAGAGAAGCAGATCCAAAAGGGAGAGAACAATGTTTGGATAGGGATCTGAAGCACATGATATTGGAATCTCAATCCCTTGGGAGAGAATAACGTGGGTGAGAGTAAAAGGATGTGCCTAAAGGTATCAAATGGCTAGGGCATAACAGACTGTACACAAGTCAAGTAGGAAAGAGGATCATACCATCTTCACCTCAAGTTCAACAGAGAGGAGCAATTGCATGGTCATCTATACACCTGG
>NW_013665985.1:519039-523973 GCF_000517525.1 Limulus polyphemus
CTGAACGCTCACATCCTTTTAATTATGTTTGAAATTATGAACATTGCTCAACATCATGAAAATTAAACCTTATTTTCAATAAGCAATTCTGAAAAATATTTGGGGGTGCTTAACTTTTTTCCAGGTGTATATATATCTATGTGACCAAAATAATAAATACATTGGTGCCATCTGTTGTGCTGAAATACAACAAGATCTCAATGCCACAAACAAAAATCCATAAAACAATTTCACACTTTGGGTATTCAAGATTCAGACAATTAAAAAAGTAACTATGGCATATGCCATTTCTTTATAACAGAACAGAATTTTAAATAAAATTACTCTCCTCACAACAAGATGACTTACTAGGACTATGTGTGAAGATTTGATTATATCTTTATAGATGTAATTTTTAAATGTAGAACTAAAAAACTATGATTTTACAATAAAGGGTAGCACTTTTAATAACATTACAGTTTATATATTACTAAAATTTATAACAATTTTGAGCTCTGTACATTGAATCATTCTCGACTAAAAGAGCACAATCCAAACACATTTCCTGTGCAGTACTTCCCAGAAAAAAGCACTTTTAAAGAAAATTTTAACTTTTTTTACAATGAGGTATGAATACTATTGTTACGACAGTGGAAGTCACGTGACGTTGGTAACACGTAATGATTATCCAGAAGATTTGCAAAAAATGCTAGTGCGTGCTAGGCATGCGTTTGTTACGACAGTGGAAGTCAAGTGATGCTGGTAGCACGTGATGAGTGTCTAGAAGATTCTCGAAGAGGCTACGCGGGCGCTATTATCGTATACAAGTGCGCTAGACAAAGGAGACAAGAGAGAGAGGGAGAGTGGGGAACCAAGGACAGCAGTTATGGTTGGTGGGAACTGAGGATATCAGATACAGAGATCGGAACTATAGTTGCTGACAGGCGGAGATAGAGATGGACAATTGAGTCAAGCGAGGTAGTAAAGTGAGTGAATTATAGCGTGTGTTTAAGTTAAAGTAACTGTGGAAATTAAGTGTATTGCAAAGTTGTATTGAGGAAGAATAAACTAGTTTTATTTAAGAAAGGACTTGTATCACAGAAAAATTAACAAACGAACATACAGAGACGTAACACTATGATTACTAATTACTAGCACAAAGAACCACCCATAGGGCACATACAGCAGTCAGTAGGGTGGTGTTTCTGTTAGTTGAATTAATGTAGGTTACTATAATGACAAAAATAAACTAAATCCTGCTCAAACTATTCTTGGACAAGACTATTAAGAGTTGCTAACTCAGATTACTAAACTCAATAAAGTGTTTTATTTGTAGATAAACAGCCAACTAAATTAAAATGAAATATAAGATATTTTAAGGATATTTTTGTTAATGATACATAAAACAGCTTTTTGTTTTAGTGTTTTAACTGTTGAATGAAATGGAACATATTGGGGTCACTGTACAGCTTTAAAAAGCCTTCAAGAGATCATTAAAACTCCTGATTCTAAAAGGTTTTATACTAGTACTATGGACCAGGAGAAGCTTTAACTGTAATACTATGAAATTCTTTCAAGGCTAGGGAATATCAAGAGAATATAAAATTCCTTACATTCAATAATGTAAATTGGGAATATTAACATTAAATATTACTGATAAAATTGCCACTTGTAATTTTTATGTGCATTATTCCTTTTTGTCTGATCTTGAAACTGTTCAGACTCTCTACTGACATGTAAATTATACCTTTGTTATCTGGCCACACATCAACAGAATTGATAATTTTTTCCAACATCTCCTCTCTCAAAGTACTAACAATCAATTCACTAAAAAGACTGCCAGCCATCATTTTTAGACATTTTAGTACACTGCCACGATCATCACCTTTCTACTAAAATCTACAGGAACTCCACCCACATTCTCCAGTATGTGCAATACACATCCAGCCATCACCACTCATTCAAATGTGTGTGATCAATAGAAACTTGAAAAAGTCAGCAGAGAAAACTTGTAATGCTCAAAATATATGGCAATGCTCAACAACATTTGAGCCTAATACCCCAAAACAACCACTAAGACTCCAATGCAAACACCAAATGACAAACCTGCTTTAACTACCATTTATATCTAGCCTAAGCTAATAATTCAGACAGGTTTGGGAGAAATTTAGAACCATCTCATATGAGAATAATTGATTAGGTGGAGATGATCAAGTATTGAGTCTGCCAACTGATCAAATGGCAAATGCCACTAAACACCCAGCTCTATTCAACACTGTTACAGCTCAAGGTTATGCTACTTCAGTTGTAAATCAAGAACTTAGCTAATTCAACTTCTTATGACCTCATGTTAGACTTAGCATGAGGCTAAAATTTTGTGTAAAAAATGTAGGGAAGTTCACAAACAGTAAAATCCATATATCAAACTTTTTTCCAATAACATTATTCCCATTAATTTTCAAAGTACAATTAGGTGTCAGTTGTGTAACAGATCCTATCTAGTTACATTAAATATACATCTTAAATAAACAGATTAGGCCAGGAGTCAATAAGTAACATCAATAGTAAGCATTCACTCATGACAGCAGCCCAAGTCAACACCCAAAAGTTATAATTTTCCTGTACTGAAAATGTATTTCTGACAGGTACTTAACCCTTTTCACAAGATTAGCTATTCTTGTTCAGTACTACCCTTTATATATGAACTTTTTCCTTTACACATGTCACAAGCCTTCTGCTCCCCCTATTGGAATTTCAAGATTCCAACATGTCTCTCATGCAAATCATCATGTGTCACTTCCTCACCAATAGGAGCATGAAATGCTCACAAGACGCATGTGACTCCCTCTACACTCCTCTACCAAACTATCATTTCTTGTTTGATAGTGCTTGTGTTCAGATGTGCTCTTTTATTTGTTTAATGCTTCACGTTCAACTTTCTTTTCTCATGAAGTGGTTGTTTTTTAAATTGATTTGCTTTCATTCAACCTGTTTCTTCTATTAATATTTATCAGTTAATTCTAGTCATCTTATTTTCTGCACTCCAATTTGGTGAACCTTTCTGTGCAATGAATTCCATAGTTAGCATTACCACTTCAGGGCTTACACCAGCAACCAGCATTTTTTTCTGAGGCCTCAGGTGGATTTATCGGATTTTATACACCGGGAGATCAAACGTTACATGGGACGGCTCCTCCAGAATAGGCTGATCCTGTGCAGGCTCATGAGGACTTCAATCGTATTTTTCCATCTCCAGATTTTGCCATTCCTGCCCATTCCCAAACTGATGAGTTTACTAGGCCTAATGCAGTCTTTATGGATTTTGTGTCTCAGGTTTGTGACATTTTATCCCTTTCCACTATTTCTTATGCACCTTGTCCTTCCTTAATGCATGAACAATCTTTCTAACCCTTTTTGGTATTTCCTCCCTCACCTGATATTCGGGTTCATGCTGATCACTTTGCCTAGCAATTAAGCAAGGGGATTAGCATGCCATACCCCCCATGGACTTCAGCTCAGTTTGCACTTTTCTACCATCGTGCTGACTATCCAATTTTAGATCAGCAGTTGTTAGGTTCCTCATTGCCTATTTGGGGTGCTGCTCCCGAATTATATGTCAGTCTTACCCATGCCCAATATTCTTGCTTGAGTCTTACCCTTACAAATCTATTACAGTATCTTTCTTCTATACACCTCCTATCTGATGCTCTCCACAGAAATCCTGAGGGGTTTTCTGGAGGTACCCTTGCCTTTCTCTCCTCCACTTTAGCCTGCATGTTGCCTTTGGCTTTGGCATAACATACATGTTTTCTTTGTTGTTGGGACCCTGTAAGTCATGATGCTGTATTGGCTCAGGTCTGTTTACCCTCAACATATCTTGGGGATTTACATGTGGCTCCATTTCTGAGGTGATACGTTTTTGATACAGTCCTGGAAACTCTAAAGCCTTGGGTGACACTGCTCTAACTACAATCCACGCTTACGAATATCAAAGCTTGTTTGTCCCAGTCAGAGCCTCATATGCTTCCAGTTACCATTTCCTGTCCGTCCCCTTCCTAGCCCTTACCCATCCCTTCTACTTGGGGTACTACTTCTCATCGCTTTCCTTGACAACACACCTCCCATTGCCACCAGTACCGGTGACTACTCAGTGGGTTCTGGTCTGATGGAAGCTTGGCTGTTTGAGTTTCTTCATCACACAAGGCTACTTCACCCACTTAAGAATGCCCCTTTACTCACTAAAATAAAAGCATTAAATTCAAATTAAATATAGTCCTTCACTAAACAGTAGAGGAGGCTGGCATTTTACAAAAATTAAAAAGGGTGAAATTGATTAATTGAAAAAAATTTAAGAATGGGCTTAAAAAATATTTTTATTTTGTTTTTCTCTCAGAGATGGGTGTGCAAAGACAGTTTTAAAAGACTAAATGGTCTCTTGTCGTCCATATCCTATGTGAAGATAAGGGTATTTTTACCTCCAGTTTGTTTGTTCTCTCACTAGAGCTTCTGTAAGCTGTATGACAATTCCTTAAATAGTACAGCATTACATCATTAATTTTGTAATATTACTTTATGTTAATTGTTATAATTATGATACTTACCATTGTTGTCTGTTCTTTAAAGTCTATTGTGATCTTTCTTGTATCTTATTACTACATCAACATTTCAACTATGTTTCAGGGTTTAACAAGTGTTTCTGGCTCCCCATTCAGTAAACTTACCAAATGTGCAGGGGATAGTTGGATTAGTTTTGTTAAAATGCAGATTACAGTATGTTTAATGAATTATCTTCTTTATTATCTTTTCATTACATTTAATAAATTTTTTTTGGAGTATTAATAATGTTACTATTTAGTACATGATTTTGTTATTAATTTAGTTTTTATAATCATGAGCATTGTAGAATCAGGTAGCAAGATAGTACAGCAAATGCTGTACTATCTGTTCCATCTTGC
>NW_013665985.1:524188-529659 GCF_000517525.1 Limulus polyphemus
ACATGTTTTTCTAACATCATGAAAGTAATTAACCTCAGATGGTAAAACTACTTTTAAGGTTACCTGTTAGAGCCATTTAAAGGGTTTTCATTGGTCACTAAGAATTGTTAAGGAGGATTATATTACATAAAGTTTTGCACATTCTAGCATCACACTTTTTAAGGAATCATGAAGCAAACCAAGTTTTCATGTGCTTTGTAGGTTATATGTTACTCTTTAATGTTATTTTCATAATTTTCTTTAATTCAATGATGTAACTTGCCCTCAAGAAATGCACCAATCTGGGCAAAATAAGAGTTAAACAAAATGAAGACAACAAAGAGAACGAATGGACTCAAAAGAGAGGAAATAAGATAACCTATGTTTAACTCAAAAGTTCAAATTTGCAATGCATTTTGCATTATGTTCTCAATTGTGCTGCAGAATAACTTGAAGATAAAACAATTTGTTTGTGTGAATCATGTGTCTGTAACAAAAGAACTTGAAATACTGGTTTTTGATCAGAATGATTTTCAGCTGTGAAGAAGTCCAAGTAAATACCTTTATAAATTAATATATATACAGTCATCTAGCTTCAGGAAGAGATGCAGAGGTAGCTCTAGCCTCTTCCTGGCGAGGGGTTGAGGTGGACTAAAATGAAATCTTTACTAATCATGCAGAGTACAAACAATCCTCCTTTTTGTGAGTTTTGCATAAGGACTGCCTAGTAAATATTTCTTTAACTACCAGTCAATGTCACTACAACTATTCAAATATACAGACATGTAAACAAAAGTGTCCAACACCATTCACATTAAAAGAAAAAACATTTGTGCTTTTCATTGGGTGTGGGGGCTAAAGGACAGGCTACCTACACTTACCTCTGATTTCTTGAAGCTGGAGTATATTTATCCTACATATTCCAAATTCACTGTGATAAGCAAAGCAAGATGAGCATTTTGTTCAGAAAATTTAACAGCTCAGGTTTATATTTACTGGAAAGGGTCAGCTTTTGGCACTAACTTTGAGAAAGTTCTACTTGATGCCTTAACTGTGCATTATATTTAGAAATACCAAGAAGATATGGAACTTTTTTAATGTGTACCACAGCAATAAAATACTTTTTTTTATAGAAAGGTCAGTCAAGGTCATTTAGTCCATTAAAATCACCCTTTCACCATCAAAACTACCAACCATAGAATTAAAACTAACATTAATTGATTACTAGCATAAGCCCTAACCATTAAGTCACAAAGAGAACTTAAAACAGAAGTTATGGAACAAGGTCTTACCAAATATTCATACCTAAAAGGAATCACTCTACATTTGTTATTTGTGATAAGCAAGACTGTCAAAATCCTTCCACATTAAGGAAGCAGCTCAATATCATCAGCTGATTAAAATAATCTTATCAATTACACAGTATTCCATATCACTGGGAGATAATAAATAACAAATTTCCCATAAGAAGTATGTGAAGGATCCAAATAGTTAACTGTTCCCAATCAATATGGTGCCCATTTAAAACGGCCCTCTGTTTTCCACCTGCAAGCCATTTTTAATCCATCTTCAAATTTTCCCCAATTCTGTAAAATCAAATTTACTAATTAAGTTTTTGTGAGAAATCTTATAAAAAGCCTTCTGAATATCTAAATGTACATCAACAGGAGTACCTTTATTCCAATGAACAAAAGTCCTATCAAAGAGAGCTCCTTTCTAACACCGTGCTGATAATTTGTAATCAAATTTAACATTCAAAAGAGCTTTTTTTTTCAATCACCCCCTCACAATGAATTCCAACAGTTTACTAACAATGGAAGACAGACTCATTGGCCTGTAATTTCTTGGATCTTACTTAGATCAATTTCTTTTTGAAACTAAAAAACAGATATCAAATTGGTACCTTCCAACCATCATGGATTTTCTGTATGTCCAAAGACTTCTGGAAAACTTTTTCTAAAGCTTCACCAACTCATTGCTTATACTCTTTCAAGTCTTAAAGATAAATTGCATCAGGATCAAGATTAATGTTTCATTAATTCCGAGCTGGTTAAGAAAAAATTGGGAAGTTTAAAGAACAATAAGGCTCCTGGGCCAAATAATATTTCCCAAAGAGTTTTGAAGGAGGTTAAAGATTTGATATGTGAGCCACTTGCTACTATTTTTTCAGTCCTTGAATAGTGGGCAGGTATCAAAGGATTGGAAGTTAGCTAATGTAACTCCTCTTTTCAAGGTAGGTGATAAAACTTGTTTCAGTAATTATAAACCCATTAGCCTTATATCAGTTGTGGGAAAAGTTTTGGAAAGTCTGATAAAAGATACTTTGCAAAGTCATTTAACAAAGTTTAGAATTTTATTGGATAGTCAACATGATTTCACTAAGGTAGAATCTAGCCTTACAACTCTTTTGACATTCTTTAAAAGGATTACTTCTTATGTAGATGAGTGTAAGAGTGTAGATTTGGTGTATCTGGATTGTCAGAAAACATTTGACAAGGTGCCACATAAAAGGATTGTAAAAAAAATTTATCTCTATAGGTGTGAGGGATAAGCTAGCAAATTGGATAGAAGAGTGGCTGGATAGAAGAAAGCAGAGAATTATTATAAATGATGTTCAGTAAAACTGGATTAATGTCATAAGTGGGGTACCTCAGGGCTCAGTCTTTACATCAATGACACAGATGAAAGAATAATCAATAAATTATATAAATCTGCAGATGATATTAAGGTCTTGGGTGTTGTTAGCTGTAAAGAGAATGCTGCTGATTTACAAAAGGATTTAGATTATTTAGTGAATTGGGCAAATAAATTGCAAATGGGTTTTAATTATAATAAATGCAAGATAATGCACGTGGATTATCATAATTTGAAATATAAGTATAATTTGGATGGGAGTAATCATAACAGTGTCATGAAAGAAAGGGATCTCGGTGTAATAGTTGATCAGTCTCTAAAGACATCCAAGCAGTGTGCTATTGCTAGTGGTAGAGCAAATAGGATTCAAGGTTGTATCTACAGAAATATTAAATACAAGTCTAAAGAGTTTATATTTCATTGTATAGGTCACTGGTTAGGCCACATTTAGAATACTGTCCTCAGTCTTGGGCTCCTTACCTAAGGAAAAACATTGAATTGTTGGAAAAGGTTCAGAGAATGATGCCTGGGATGGTGGGATTGACATATGAGGATAGGCTGAAATGTCTCAAATTGTTTTATCTTGAAAAAAAGGACAGTTAGGGGGGATCCGATTGAGGTGTTTAAGATTGTAAAGAGAATTTCTAGTGTTGATACATCATCTTTTATCATACTTAACAGTGAGAATAGTAGGACTAGGGGACACAAATATAAATTTTGGCAGGGTAGGAGTCATCTTCACCTAAGACAGTTTTATTTTTCTAACAGGGTGGTTGGGCTTTGGATGTTGTAGAGGCAGTAAGTTTAAGTGAGTTTAGGAGAAAGCTTGATAAGTATATGAATGATAAGGGCTGGCTTTAAGATTTAAAAGAAAAAATTATCCATAATTTTAGTCTAGTTTAGAGGATGGAACAGCCAAAACTGACAAAAAGTTATGTTATGTTAACTACCAGTAATAGACTAATAGTAATAGTGTAGCAGTCTGCCCTAGAAGAAGAAAGATCCACCTTTCAAAAGCAACTTATAGGGTTTCGCATAACTGTGTATAAGTGGCATTAGCCACGCAATGTAATATAACTTGTAATGTTGCATACAATAACTGAGTTATTGAATAACTCACTTATGCAGTGTAAACTATAAATGTAATAGTAATACGAATTCAACTAATGTATTTCTATTACTATTAGTTTCAGTTGTAGTATTAACTTGTATAGGCCTCACATTAACACGAATAACTGTAGTTTATACACAGTGTATCATATCACATTTAGTGATTTACAATGGTTGACATTATAAATGACAATATAAATATATATCACTGTGTCACTCTCACTGTCTCAGTTTAATTTGTTCCACAGATTAAACTATATATGACTATGAGTACGAGGGTAATTCTCATGCAAAACACGTTATTACCTGGATTTAAACTGTGTCCACCTTTTTGGAAACCTTCTTTCTTCCTATTTTTTCTCATCTTTGTTTTAGACATTTTAAATCAAAGATAAATTTAGATATCCACAATTCAGAAACTAAAAACTCACGAATAAGTTAACACGTGGGATCATGCCCGATACAAACGCCCAACTTGATCACCAGAGGGCATCAAAGCGAGTGGTATTTAATTAATCGTTCTTTCCTTCTTTTTTTTCCTTTTTTGTTCAGTCATTTTCTTGAACATAGTAGATGTAACATGTACAGATCTATATAATTTCATATCATATCAGTAGATTTATTAATCTAATGGATGATAAAGTTTGTTTTTGTTTTTTTAGTATCAAATGATGAATGGTTGGTTAATTAGTAAACACTGTAGTGTGGTAACCTCCATCTCACTGATATATACCTTTTCCGGTAGTAATCGCAAATATTAGTAGTAATTAATGACCAGGATACGCTTTACTGACTTCTGACTGAGTTGAAGAAAAAAGGAATTGCACATAGTGTTGTGTGACAAAGTGTAAAACATTATTTATTTATTTCAAAAATAGTCGAAGTGATGAGGACACAGGTCGAATAAATAATTCTTATACTGGAGATATTTTGTAACTATTGTTTAGAGAGTAAGCTATTATTTTGTTTTTCCGTCCTCAGACTAAAGTAGTTGTCATTATCAAACTAAAGAGAATATATGCAGCATTAATTATTTGATACTACTTATATTATTAATGAATTGAATATGCCTATATTACCGAAATAAAACACGTAATTCAACTTTACTTAAATTAAGCAGCAAGGAAAAACAACAAGAACAACTGAGTGTCATATGCATACAATAGTTTTAGGTTTAGCAACAACAGTCTATAAACAGTATTAACAACTTTAACTTTCATAACGCTTTGCAGACCTTTTGTCCTGCAAAACTTTATTAAAATTGTTTTTAAAATGTGTAGGTTTTAAACATAGTATACTTGTATGGTGTATTTTATTAAATGTTGTTATACCATATTAGTATCTTTTAATAACCTATTGAAGTATGACAAACACATTTCACCACTTTAACGTTCTGACACCTGCTATCCAGTCGGAGCGGTTGCCCGATGTCTGACGCCAGCTCCCGAGAGAGAGTGACAGAGTGTGTGTTGGGTGGTCTGAAAGAGCTCTACTAGTGGATACAGGGGATAACAAACAATCAGAATGTTCACTGATATTTTGAGAGTTTGATTATGAAAGCCACATAACTTGAGGCGTAAACTGGATAACTTACTGTTACGTCTCCGTATGTTTGTTTGTTAATTTTTGGCGATACAAGTTCTTTCTTAAATAAAACTTGTTTATTCTTCCTCAATACAACTTCACAATACACTTAATTTTCACAGTTACACACACTATAGTTCACAACAATTCACTCACTTTCTACC
>NW_013665985.1:530564-547025 GCF_000517525.1 Limulus polyphemus
ATTCTTATTTCCTATCCCACTCCTGACACCAATTTGTTACGTCTCCGTATGTTTGTTTGTTAATTTTTGGCGATACAAGTTCTTTCTTAAATAAAACTTGTTTATTCTTCCTCAATACAACTTTGCAATACACTTAATTTTCACAGTTACACACACTATAGTTCACAACAATTCACTCACTTTCTACCGCGCCTGACTCAATTGTCCATCTCTATCTCCGCCTGTCAGCAACTATAGTTCCGATCTCTGTATTTGCTATCCTCGGTTCCCGCCGACCGTAACTGCTGTCCTTGGTTCCCCACTCTCTCTCCTTCTCTCTCTTGTTCTCTGCCTCTCTCTGTCTAGCGCACTTATATACGATAATACCGCCTCTTCTAGAATCTTCTAGGCTCTCAACACGTGCTACCAGAGTCACTTGACTTCCGCTGTCATAACACACTACCGTTTATCGCAAATCTTCTAGAATACTCGTCACGTGACCCCGCTGTCGTAACATTATTTTTTTATACACATATTTTTTAGTTTTTGATTCAGGTGCTACAGTGCTGCTCCAGTAGCACTACATCCCTGTATGCTGCTGATGGAAGCAACAAATACTACAAGTGCAATAGCAAAAACTAGACTGAACACCTGCAACACTAGCACATACAAGCCACCTCCAGCAGATCTCTTGCAAATTTTATGATATTGTTACGTCTCTGGTCGTTAGTTAATTTTCCGTAAAAACGCTTTCCGAAGAAACTTTACCGATACAAGTCCTTTCTTAAATAAAACGGGTTTATTCTTTCTGTATACAACTTTGCAATACACTTAATTTCCACAGTAACAAACGCTATAATTCACAACGAACGTCTCACGTGCTCAACTGTCAATTACACATTGCCTTCTTGCCGTCACTTCTTGGCGTCTTATATATACAAGACTACCGCATCTCTAGTAAAAGCTCGAGACTTCACGAACCTTCGAGAATATGACGTGTTACTAGAGTCACGTGACCCCCGCTGTCCAAACAATATATACTAATCCTAATGCTAGCTTGATGAAGCAATGAGTTAAATTTGTGTATACCTACTTCTTGTTAGTTATAATTAAATATATATTCTTGAAGCCATGCAACATCAGCAGAAAATGACAAAAAACGTTGATCAATAAAAATAGAAATACACTCCTTCCCCTCATCTGGTCACTATCCTTCTCAGAGTTAATTTTCATGGTTCAGAGCGGAACAAAAGCGTCATCTGATGTTACTGCTGCTTCTAGCTCTTTCTCACACGTTATCATCATAAAGGTAATACACTTTCCATCCTCATATACTATATTTTATAATCTATGTAGTATTTGCAAAATCCTTATCTGCATATTACTTTCCCATAGGAAATGATTAAACAATAATGTTTACAGTGTATGTGTACGTGAAATTCATCCACTTCTGCAAAAAATAAATAAAAAGTTTGTTTGTTTGTTGAATTTCGTGCAAAGCTACTCGAGGGTTGTCTTCAGCCATCACTAATTTTGAAGTGATAACTATATGGAAGGCAGCTAATCAACGCTATACAACACCAACTTTTGAGTTACTCTTTACCAACGAATAAAAAGATTGATTGCCACATTATAACAACACCATGGCTGAAAGAGCGAGCAAAAAACAGCCAGAATTCTGCTTTGGCTTAAACAGTAGGTGATATCTAATAACCACGGCAAAATAAAGAAACTTGGTGTTACTCACATTAAACAGTTTTATTCATGTGTTGTAAAAAAAACTGAATTGACATACATTTTAGCTTGTAATTCACATAAAAATCATCACTGAGTTACAATGAACAAAATGTAATGTGGTAAATTAGGAACTTTACTAAATGTAAATGTGTTTATGAGATATCACCTATTCTTTGAGGTAAAGCATAATCTTGCTTTTTTGTTGCTTAAGCGTTTTTGGATAAATATTGGTACAAGGTTCTATAATCAGACCCTACTTAATGCAGCCATTAAGTACATTGCTGTTGGTCATAGGGGAATGAACCACAACAAATAGGTAGTTAGAATGAAAGCAATTTATCTGCATTTCTTTACCAACATATTATTTTCAAAACTACACAAACATGTATGTTCAAAAAACGATTTTCTCTTTTCATGCCTTTGGGCTGTCCTTGGCCATCCCTAATTCAATTTTTAATCCAATAAAAATCCACAGATTTTTCATGAAATTGGTGTAGTTTACTTTTTTCCCTGGAAATCTTCGTAAATGAAAGGCCAGCACAGAATTGTGGATCTACACACTTTAGCTACTAGAGAGCCCAAGCTTCTATATATCTTGTAGCTCGGGCCTGAGAATGGAGAGCAGTTAAACCATGTTTCGCTGGGTAATTGCTGTTTATGCTATTCTCAGAGGCTTCCATTTGATGCTAATATATGGCTATAGCCAAGATTATAATGTTAACACCAGGCAAAGTTGATTATATGGTTTCTGGAGGCCGCTCAACCAATGTTGTAGTAGTATGGGCTAAAGAGAAGTCTGCTTCAGTTGGGGTATAGTTTTCTCATTGACGATGAAGGTATGTATCTGATGCCATCATGTGATTTCCTTCCACTGGGACCTCAGATGTCGATTCTATCATTCACAGCAAGGCTGCAGGTAGACTTTGTTCTTCCAGAGTGTCAGAAGATGTTGGTTTTTTGGTCACGGCTGGTACATCTCTCAGCAACTTTGAGATTGACAAGGCATCATCTGTAAACAGGTATCCTCCAGAAACTGAGGGTTAATCTGCCCATGCATATTAGAGAGAGTGGACTAGCAACTATTCTTCATCCAGTGGTTCTGTTACTACACGATTGAATTGTAGATTAGGTCCCAGAGTACTATCAATAATTGGCAGTGAACTAAATGTAAATATTCAAACACACACACACAAAATAATGAGAGTACATTTGAACTTTCTGCTATATAATTAAATGAGTAAATATGATATCGAAGAATGTTCAAAGATTTCATCTTATATAGTAAAGTAAGGATTCAAGATGCATGGTCACCTGGATCCTAATTGGTCTGAAGTTCAGCTAATTGTGTAAGTTTCAAGGTCACAATTACCTGGTCAGAGCTACTATATTAATTTTAGACACAGACTGCTAAAGTTACTACTTTGTCGTGTTTAAAGGCTTATGCATACTTGTGCATATATTGCTTTTATAAATTAATTCTATACACCTGTGAATGTTATAGTCTACCTAACTTCATTGGTTTTCACACTTGACCAACACACAGCTGTGCTGTCCAATGTTGCCACTTCCATAACAACAGCTGACACAGCTATTTGTAACATATTCACTTTCTCTTCATCTCTATTGGTTGTTTTATGAACAGAGCCCAGGTCCAGTTGAGAAGAAAAGAATGTGAAACTGTGAGAACTAATCCATACCCAGCTAATCAAAACTGTACTAGTGGTAACCTATAACTTCTGATCAAGAGAATCCCCTAGCACAAACATTTCACTTCCACTAGACTTCATTCAAGTACAATTTTAGTATAGGTCATGTCAGTGCCAAACCAATGCTATGTGGACGTTACTTTCTGCCTCAGGCCATACACTCACAGTCTTTACTATCAAGCATTTCCATTGCATATTCCTCAGTGGCACAAAGGTATGTCTGTAGACTTATAATGGTGGAAACCGGATTTCGATACCAGTGGTGGGCAGAGCATAGCTAGCCCTTTGTGTAGCATTGTGCTTAACTATAAACAAACAAACCATTGCATCCCGTATTAAAACAAATGTTAAAAATGTATGAGGATTTGAGTCCGTTTCACTCCATCACTGTAAGAGGCCTAATGATATTTCTTTGGGTTATTGACCCAATCTGTGCTGATGAGCCTTGAATGGACGAAATCGCAGTCCACAGCAGAGGGTACAGCCAATCAAAGAATGCATTAGGCCTCTACGTCAAAGAGTCTTCTTTCAGTTTCACCTCTGGTGAAAAAGAAAATAAATTTTTAACATATATATATATATATACAAATAGTTAAAAATATTCAGTAAAAACAACGTGCTTGCTAAATATTTTTACTTGCATGACCGAAAGCATTAAATCATAACCAGTACTTGAAGTGGGATGGGATGAGGTGGGATACCAACCCACTTCTTTTCAGAAGTGCCTAAAACCATCTCACTATCTTTTAGTAGACTGTAACTTTCTCAGAAGGAAAGGGTTCAATAGACCATACAATAAATATTTACAGTGGAGCAAGGGACTACGGAGAGAAACCATATTTTTTCTTAAAATATCGTGTAAGACTGAGGCAGGAATGAGAAAAGTAATACATGGATGGAGTGAACGAACCCTCTTTCTATGGGCTCAGTTGGTGTGACCAAATTCGTAATCACAAAGTAACCATCGTAATTTCTATACTACATTTCATAACAGTATACACCTGTTTATATGCAATTTTATTGTTTTATCGCCTTTTGAACTATGTCTAACTAATAATTCCGTCACACAAGTTATAAATCTCTCAGAGACCGTGAAGCTCACCTTGTGAATAATTTTTATTATCATTATTTTTCATTATCTTATCTAATCTAACCTTATCTAACCTAATAAGTTTCTATTTGTTACATTCAGTTACTTTTATAATAATAGGTAAAGAATACACATGAAAAACAAGAAATGTAGTATTCAGCTACAAATATTTCACAAACCATCCCACTTCCTCTCTCTCCCATTTCAAGCAATGATCATAACCAAATGAAACACTGTATATACCAAGTTTACACAAAAGCTACTGTCTGTGGACTTCACTTTTTACAGATAATATGAAGATCTTGATTCAATCTGGATCAAACATATTATTTTACTTCTGTTATTGAAAACAGTCGTGTTTCCCATAATTTAGTATGAGCTCAATCGTTACTTTGTGGTATTCGCAGGAGCACTGATTTATCTTTTAGATAGTAACTATAACTAACACGAAGAACGACCACAAACATATCACAGAGATAAACTTAGTTCTAGCCCTGAGTGAATTGATTGTTTGGTTGTTTGAAATTGCATCATTATGTATGACAGGTATTCATCTCAGTTGGTTCTGTCAGGATTAAAAAAACTTTGCACGCATACATTTATTATATCTTTATATCCATTTTGCTAAAAGGTAAGACTAAGGATGATAGGGCAAAGTGTTTGTCTTAAACATACTCTATGCTTTACACAACTCAGAGCATAGTTGAATATCAAAAGTAGTTGGTCCTTGTGAATGTCTTCATGTGAGTCCAACCACAATATCCAGTGCTCCACCAACACATCAGTGCTTTAGCCTATTTAGTAAAGTAACCAATAATGACACCACATACTGCTTACCTTATTGTGGAGCTGGTACAGAGATAACTGATATCCAAATATATTATTTGTAATAGAAAACCCACAATTCTCTGCTGGAATCTTCTCTTTCTTGGCATGTTTTCCTCTAAACAGTGCACATCATACAATATATACACCACCTTTCAACATCTCGACTCACACCTGGCCAGTAAAATCGCCATCATATGTTAGCGCAGATACACGTAACACCTTCGCCTCCAGTCTTTGCATTATGCCTAAAAGCTCTGGGGACCAATAGCTGCAATAAATATTTAAAATCAAGCCTTGGTGGTTTATAACAGTGGTACAGTATACCTTTTCTGCATTTGTAGCCTGGTTACAGATTATGTGCTTCTGCACTATGTTACTCAGTCTGCACTGGAGACACATTAGACCTGGATTCTTCAGTTACCTTTCTCAGTGTTCCTTAAGTATTAATTGTGGTTAACAAATATTAGTGGAATCTCCTACTATATGATTCGACTTCATTATTGTAGAAATAACTGTAACTCTCATGCAGTGTCCAGGATCAGAACTTTGAAGGAACAAACAAGCTTTCACCATTTGGTAAGACAATATTTCAGTGTTTCCATGTTGCTGGTCTGTCCAATAATGCATAACAAAATCATACTATTGCAGTGTTGTAATCTAACAAAAAACAATTTTTCTATCTTTTTAAAGTTCATGAATCACTTTATCAATGTATGCTCCAAACATATGGTGAACTTTCTAACGTAAAGGTAGAGTTTTGGCTTTAATGGACTGCTCCTACCTGTTTCTAGAGTGCAATGACATTTTGACTTTTGTATTGAGTTATTCAGTATGGAAGTCAAAATGATGTCATACTTTACTTTAAACAGGCTGTACCAATGAATTAAAGCTAAAACTTTATTATGTCTATGTCTATACTGCACTTACCTTTAATACAACATACCATATAACTAGTAACAGTAATATTCAATGAATACTACAATTACAAACAGTTCTTTTTTCTTTCTTTTTTTTGTTATACAGTATCTGAATACTGGAACCATCAATGTGTTGCTAGCAACCTCATTACACATTCCCTTCTATTATGAAACTACAGCAATAAAGCTCTAATTTCACCATCATTGGCACCGGTATCCAGCAGGAATAAATAATCTAGCCATGGGTAGGCCAAAACTGGGGATTCAAGTAAAGTACATTTTGATAGTTGAAATG
The DNA here is from genome assembly GCF_000517525.1 of Limulus polyphemus. NCBI lineage: Eukaryota > Metazoa > Arthropoda > Merostomata > Xiphosura > Limulidae > Limulus > Limulus polyphemus. The sequence goes on from NW_013665985.1 coordinate 537,117, forward strand.
CTTTTTCACAGCCTTCATTTCATCTAAAATATGGATAAACTTTAATGACAGAAAATGGTGGTATGGAAATTTTAAAAAATGGCCAAAAATTGTTGATGATATGATGCAAAGCCAAAAACACTGAATTGGTCAGGAGTTGAACTGTCTCAAACTTGTATCTATGTGATGGAGAGTTACAATTGTCATACCCAATTCGTCCTTTTGTCCCACAAACTGTCATATTTAACCAACAACTAACTGAATCTTAACCACTGTATGGAATCTAGGTTATTTGCACAATCATCACTAATACACTCAGGTACGCAGACAATCATGCATTTTCACTTGGATGCAGTGCAGCACCAGTTTAATTACCCACTTTGCTTACCATTTCAATGACCACTCTAGCGGGAAGGTAAATAGCCAAGTGTTAATAATTACAGAGAAATAATAGAACTACACATCAACTCTTAGACAGATGATTTTTAAGCTAATGCTGCCTGTTTTCTGAACAACAAATTGTGTTATTTATGTTGTGATTGAGCCCCCACATGGCACAGTGATAACTAACACACTAAACTTCATCCATATACACCAGGAAACACTACTTTAGTATTCAGAGGTATTTGACACCCTCCTTACTATACATTCACGAAGTCCAGTGCTCTTGAGCCCAATGTGGTTGGCACAGTTTACATGTTGTACAGGAAAATCTGACTGACAATTTCTGCAGGAGGTCCATCCACTACACTCCCAAAGCCAGAGCCTCGATCTGAGAAAACTACCTTGACTCTGACGGTTATATTACCTATAAATAGTTGAATATGTGCTTATCCATTCACATCTAGTTGATCACCATTCATTATGATGAAGCCTATATTAATTGGCTAAAGTTGTGGCTTCACTCAGAGTCTACGGACTTACAACGCTAAAAACTGGGGTTCGATTCCCCATGGTGGACAAAGCAGATAGCCCAATGTGGCTTTGCTGTAAAATAAACAAACAATCACTCAGAGTACCCAATACACAGTAAGATCAACAAGTGTCTTTGCAGCTCCTGTATCACCACCCTTTTATGCTGCATTGTTCTTCTTGGTAGTTTCTCAATACACTCGTCAGTTAGGATATCTTCACAATCTACTAATGCCATAACTGTATAAGTTTCCTCTGTAAATTGTGCAAATCAACCAGGTAAGTAAAGTTTTTGGTAGGGTTCCTTGTTCAGGTTTTTAACTCAGCCCAACAGATAACTCCATGGGGTTGAAACATTGGCACAGATCAGCACAAGTATATCCCAATCACTAATTTTTCCTCACTCAAGTGCTCAATCGATTCAAGTACTACATCATTCAAACTCAATCTACCCATTCCAAGCAGTTTCCTTCTTGAAATGCTTAAAGAAATGGTCCAAGTATTTTTTAACCACACCATTATATGGGGGGGGGGGGATCTCATTCACATGGACCTGTTATGATGTATTATGTATGCCCAAGGACTTCTACATTTAGCTGCCCTTTGGCCACAAATGTATGAGTTGCTGTGGGTAGCTCATCCATGGGTTCTTCACGACCCTAGATTCCTTCATGATACATGGTCAAACTGGCAACATGCCTCCCATCAAGGAAAAGCTCATTACTGAGCCATCTTCACGATTTAGTGCCCATTATCTCGCTTGCTGGTGAAAGCTCAAGCAGCATATCCAGTCTCTTTCATCTTGTCACAGGTGGTTTTAATAAGAGGTGAGGTTGGGTTGCTTTAGTCAAGGAATTCCTGGGAATATTTTAGAAACTGACCCATTTGGTCTCATACTCACCAGGCTGCAAGTCACCATGATGTCCCTAAGTTGCCCATGTCCCCTTTGCACTGAGATTGATCCTCAAGGGAAAACTCAATTAAAAGTTCTGATTCCCTTCAGTTCTCCTTCCTGAGTCTGTGGATACAATAAGATTGTAGTCATGAACCTTTGAAACATTAGCAAAAGTCTGACATCCAAGAAAGAACGTCTTTAAGACCCAATTATTCTTTCAGATAACCATCTATATTTGATTATGAACTCTTCTTTTTAGGTATAAGTCCTTGTACATATGGAAAATGCCATGTCTTTTTTCGAAATATTTCAACTTAAAGCACTAAAAAGCTAAGAAAAGCAAAAAACGATTCGCTTGTTGGAAAAACATAAAACTTTTCAAAACCACATTCTGTGTTCAGCATCAAATTTTCTCCATATCATCTTACGCTATTATATTCATATGTGCACTGATTTACCTTACAAGTAGTAACAGAAATAACAGTAAGAACAATCATGAAATGTACCATGGGGTCGAATAGTATTTCTCTGTCTCTGACTGAGTTTGAGGCAGAAAGGTTTTTGTCTTAGGATATCTGCACAAAGTAACTCAAGGGCTATATGTACTAAACATCCCTACATTTGAACTGATAGACTAGATGTAAGGCAGCTAGTCAACGTTACCTACCGCCAACTGTTGAGCTACTTTTTTCAGGCAAAACCTTAGAATTTGACCATAACCATTATAATACACCCATAGTCCCAAAGTACAGAACGTGATGTTTTGGGGGGAAATGTAACAGAAACAATGACTTGTAACTCCATAGTATGGTCATTAATCTTTGGGTGGTACTTGGCCTGAAGAAAAAGAAGACTAAAACAATATTAAAATAAAGGAAATAATTTTTATTTAATTAAAAACAAAGCAAACAAGTGCACAGGACGATGGATGGAGATATTGATATATATATTTCTATCTTCCTATCTATCTGTATATCAAGACTGAGAGGATATGACATTATATACAAAGAAGCAATAAAATCATCTCTCTCAATGCAACAGATAGTATGAGTTGGTTTTATAAAACCTTTTGTGGTGAAACGACCACCAATCTTGCAATCAGAAGCATTCAATAAAGTATTGCAACAGTTAAACTACTGTAACTAGAATGACCCCTGAAAATAATACTGATCATGGCTGGAAATCATTAGAAATTGCCACTCCTATTTTAGTCATCCATTCATATAACAATTTATTTGTCAAAATGTATGCATATGCTCACAATTCAATGAATAAGTGTATCACAGTAAAAATAACTGTTAATTTAACCCTTCTTTAACTGGTTTTGAATATATCTATAGTTAGGTATATTCAAGTAATTTTCTAAGTTCTTGTGCAGGTGTTCTTTTAGTCCTTTTGCTTAAGTATAGGTTTCATACACAAGTGGGTCTCTCATTGCCGTAAGTATGCCCCCACAGCCCCGCAATTGCGAGGGGAGGGGCAAAGGGCCTGCTAAACTTAAGAATTGCCAACAGAGAGAGAGAGAGAGACATACAAATTAATTTGTTTGAACAAAATGGAGGTTGTACTATTCTGTTAAGTTAGTGACATCGATTATAGAGAAATACATGTGGGGGGGGAGGCAAATTACTTTTTATGCAGAGGGAGGCATCTTTCGTAATTATGTTACTGGACTATGTCATAGAAGCTTTTAACAGTTTCACTCCGTGTCTGTGTTCATTCCCTGGAATGAGGCAAGCCCGTCTCATAGAATAACATAGATGTTTGTACTGATTCTTCTGTGCCTCTGGTGAAGAAAGGTTCGCTTTTCGAAATTGTTCGGATTATAGGGTCTTGTATTTTTGTCTTAAATTGATTTTTTTAGCCTGTGTGTTTTCCTAACATCATGGATGAATCTACATTGCATTAGATAGCTCAAGAAATTATAGTACGTTATCAGACCAACGTCTCACTATCAAATATTGTTCAATAGCTCAGAAAGCAATTGTCACAGAACAGTTTCAGCTGTTGATCTACAAATCAACCAACTGTCGTAAATGCACAATAATCAAATCACCTGATGTCTCATAAACATCTGACCATAAAACTTCATTTATTAGCTTAGAAAGCAGATAATGCCACTTTTTTCAGTTACTGACTTTTTAATCAATTGTCATCCTAACTCTGGTCAAGAAGCTAATCCAAGCTATAATAATTAGGAGATCAACACTGGAATCTCAGAGAATTATCTCAACAAACAAACTGCCCTCTACTGATGTTTTCTCATCTGATTGCTCCTGCACAGTTAGATATGCGCTACCAGCATCTTCCTTCCTATCATTTGAGTTAAAATCATATGACAAAATCAACCTGCTCATCTACTTTTAATTCTTTGCGTAATCAGTTCTCGAAAGATTCATAGATATCCGTAGTTTAAGCTTGTTGACATGTTCAACGTGTTTGCATGCATCATGCGACGGCTGTAACTCATAGTTCACTTCATTGAGTTCTTCATAGCCAAGATATAGATCAATCTAATTAGAATCAAGTTGCTTATGTGTTGCCAGCATATACCATAGCCAAACCTAGGTCTTAGGTTCAAAATTTCACAGCATTACTGTTTTGCCGTAACATATTTTGCTCTAACGCAAATTCATTCACAAAAAGTATCTCAGAACAGTCACTATGCAATTTCCCATGGTCAATGTGATACATCTGCTCCGAGCGGTACTTCTCATTCAAACATTAGGAGATTTGGAGAATAACCAGTTTATTGTTGCTCTTTTGCACGGTATGCCATCATGACATGTGGTAGGTGCTCATCTCAATCAGTTTGATTAGGGTTCATGAACTTTGAAAGCATATGTTTGATAGTCTGAAATATCTATTTAGCCAGACCATCTGACTGAGGATGATATATTACAGTACATGTTTTCACCATACCCGGTACTCAATACAACTCTACAAATAATTGGTTATTAAAGGTGGTTCCTTTATCCATATGAATTTCTTTAGCTGCTACAAATTGTGTTATTCATCGCTCAGTCAGATCATCAGTGGTGGACTGCACTAACATTTAAATGAATAGATAAGTTTGGTCCACTTAGTAGAGTAGGCAATAATGAACGGTATATACTAGTTACGTTTCCAGTTCTTGACAAAGAGGGATAGCTATATCTATGGTGGTTATCTCAAGGAAAGAACCTACAACTCTGAAAATTCACTGAACAGATATAATATCATAAGCTGAAACGATAATACATTAATGTCCCATTTTGTTGACCAGAGTAACGTTGTACAATAAATGTATAGTGCTGTGGATTTCGTATCCAATCTACAATTATACCTTCTATATTTTTGAAGTTAATTAATTATTATAGTGATGGGAGGTCCACTTGAATGGTGAACTCCCTACAGTACCAGGAATGATGGTAATGTTTGGCAAATCCTACAAATTTCAGCAGTTCTTTCTTTTTTTTGTAAAGTATCAGCGTTCAAGCGATTAGCATATGGCTCGTACATGAGATCACATACTTCGAACTTTCCTTGTCTGTGCAATAACTGTCGTAATTCCACTATCACTAGTGTCATTCTCCAACATTAATGGGCAACACTGACTATTATAATCCAGCAACAGTGCTTTAACTAAAGCATGCTTTAAGTATCAGAATGCATGTTCATAATTTTATAGCTATACAAAATGTCTTTAAGCCTTTGTTAATGCAGATAGTGGTGCAGCTATCTTGGATATATTAGCCACATACCATCAATGCTAAATGCAAAACCTAGAAAGCTGCGTACTTCTTGTTTTGTCTCAGGATGGAGCCAGTTATTGAACACGGCATTCTTTTGCACAATAGATGGGCACTCATCTTTACCAAGTATATGCCCCCCCCCAAAAAAAAACGTCTTTCATACACACTTTTCTGGTTTCGGATTCAAGTCTGCACCTTTGATATGCTAGAATACCATTCTCAAGCTCTAAGCTAAAGCCTAAAGTTCAGTATGTAAAACAAGTAGTCACATGACTAATGACTTTGGTATATATGGTTTGAACTGTGTTTGATTTATACTCATAAGTATAGATGACATGATTATATGTCGAAACGTGTAGCGTGTCTGTTTGAGACAGTTGACGATCTCAGGATAAAGTTTTAAATTGTGTATGTAAAAACGTTGATTATTAGACCGTTTTAATTGTTTATTTACACAAGTACCTTGAATTTTAAATAAGAAAACAAACATTGCGTAACTTCCAAGTATCTAAGTAGCTTTTCTTAAATATTTTTCTACAGTTATATATCGACAAAAATATTTCCTACACTGAAAACAACAATCCTTAATGCATGACTTAAAAATATGAGAATCTTGTGAAGATTTTATTCTTCTTGAAATCTAATTTTGTACTTCCATTCAAAAGGGGATTTTAAAAATCAAAACACAACATACTACAGTAAATGAGCATTATTCACATCTATCTAGATGTGTTTGCACTCTTTTTTTATGAACAAATATTAATTTTAACTCTCAATACCGTTGTGATAATAAAATTGTATTATTTTACAATATACTTACTTCTGTAAAACATGTTTTCTCTTAGATAAGATATTGAACCTAGTGAACAATGAAAAAGCATTCAGTTCTGAGTGAGAAAAACACAACTGCATCATGAGTGATGGCTATAGGAACATCTGCAAACTATGACCAGTCAAACATTAGGACAGTAAAAACATGTCCCAATTTTGATGTTCGCAGGCAGAAAAAACAAAGAATACATATTACAATGCCATGATAACTATTTAGTCAACATAAACTTGCATTAAGACCAATTCTACACTGGCATATTGTCTCTTTCTAGGACTCTAGATAATCACCCATCACATAAAACTTCTCTTTACAAACCCAAAACATATTATTAACAGTGATATAATAAAATTTTATTTCTATAGCTCACATGCTTCACTTACACACTAAGAAATCCATATTATGTATGGAAGCTTCAGGCCTTTAATAGCCTGTTGACATTTGCATTAATCTAGCCCTGATTATCAGAATTGGGTTTGCGTATATTTTCTGTCAACCATTGTGAATCTTGTACTCGCAAATTCCGAGACTTGTAAAGTATGTACGAATCCCATCTGAGTGTGAGCTCCAACAGATTCTCAAAAGTGATAAAAGTGTTACACAAACTAAATGACATGATACAGGATACATACAGTCCTTTAAATATGCTCAAATCAGTCTTAGGCCTAATTTCGTCATCTGGTTTGACATGCCAGTAGCGATAAGCCAAACCTAGTATATTGAACCAATGATGTCTTTCATTGCATCCAGACAATGATATATATATGGTAGCAGAAAGACACTGATTCATGTTACCACGTTCACTCACCTAAAGTCAACATAGCGTCTTAGCATCTTTACTTCTTTCTGACAATCACCACTGAAGATGACCAAGTATTCTCTGAAGATTGTATTTTCTAGCTTTCAACACCCACCCAGTACTGGCAACTAGTGGCATAGTAAGGGTTCTCAGCACCCGGGGGCAAAGACACTTTTGGCGCTCCCACCTCTGAAATGTTTTGATTATTTGTTTTGTGACTCATTACCCACTTAATGACAATAACATAAAGAATTAATTACCGCCTTACACATGCCTAAAATAAAGTCACAATATAACATCTCACGATATCACAACTGTAAACCTAGAACTAATGAAGTATAGCCTACTAAGTGTACTTACATAATTTGTAAACCATTTTGATATTTTTGTCATCCAATATTGATCAAAGTCACATAGCTAGAGTAATCTTTCAAGCATGCAGAATAAATTTCTGTTATATCCCTAGTTTTGAAACTTATGTTTTATACGAAAAGCCAGTCATTTGTGGTGTATATGGATTATAAAACAGATTGATAAAATACTACTTAAGTTTACAAACTAACAAATTTTATTAGCTTACAAAACTGTACATATACTTAACTAGATCTTGTACAGGTAGCATTCTGGTATCCATGGTTACATTATATGAACCTTTCGTGCTTTTTCTGCTGCAAATGCATCAATTAAACTATCAAAATTTAAGGTATTAAGTACGTCTTTTTTCAATACTTAATATTGCCAAGCTTTTTCCCAAATTTAAGAATTGCATTGCAGATTTTTTTAACAATTGGGGTTTCTATTGCTAGTTGTGAAAGGTCCTTCAGCAAGCTGAAATTAATTCTTACATACTTGAAAACCTCAATGACTCAAGAACGACTTAGTCATAAACGAATGGCAGGTGAATATGCAGCTGATGCTGGATTGACTGTTGAACAGGAAATTTATCGCATCATGAAGGATGTTATTGATCGCTTGATTACAGAAATAACAGATTTTCTCGCTTACTAGATTTAGATTCACGGTTTGGATTTCTACTAGATGTGCAAAATATTGTTTCTGAAGATTTCGAAGACGGAAAATTTCAAGAAAAATGTTCTGACTTAGCAAAGAGCTATCCAGGTGATATTGATGGACCAGAATTGTACAGAGAAATTAAAGACTGTAGAATGTTGGTAAGTAAAAGAACACAGACCGATTTTTTCTGAACAATTGGTTGCAACTGATTTGCTAACATTTATAATTTCATATGGTGAAGATGATTCAACAAATAATTCTGAACAAAAATCCAAAAGCAGTGTTTATAAACTGTGACAACCATAATTTGAACTTAGCATGTCTTCATACTGCAAGTCAGGAAACAACAGTTATTACCTTTTTTGGTATAATTGAAGCCATTTATAATTTCTTTGCTCATTCAACAACTCGATGGGACGAACTGCAGCATTAGCTTAAGATCTCTGTCAAGCGTGAATCAGAAACACGGTGGAGTGCAAGAGAAAAGGCAGTAAAAGTTGTACATGAAAATCTGTATGAATTGCTAGGACTGTTAGAGCAATTAAGTGAGAATGGTAACACGGCTGAAACAAAATGTGGTGCTCATAATATTCTGCAACGCATGCTTACATTTGATTTTCTTGTACTTTTGCATTTTTGGAGAAATATTTTATCGTCTATCAATCGAGTGCAAAAACGTCTTCAGGACCCAAAAATGAACTTTAGAGAAGCATCTGCTGATCTTGATTCTTTGAAAGAGAAATTGATAGAATCGCGTGAAAAGTCCTGTCAAGGAGCACTTAAAGTGGGCAAGAATCAATGTGAAACATGGGGATTGACCATTGAAAGAAGAAAAATACGTAATGGGGTGAAAGAATAAATTAATAAATACTGACTACACTATTTAGTCGCAACATGCAAATTGTCAGATGAAAGGAAGCATTCTCAAATTATATTTAAATTATACAATTATAGTTGCAACCCAGGACTAGTTAGGCACATCTGGACTTGGTTTCAATTTAACTGCCATTATTAAGACCAACAATACTCATGTTAATTAATGTGACACAACAGTAAGAAAATCAATGCAGGTGAGTGTATATGCTGGTAAGTCATGCTTATGAGCACCATATAAATTACTGGCAGTTGCTAAATCACATTTAAAAACTCAACAGGTTTAACTACACGAACACTACAGGAGACTAGTATGAAATTGCTCGAATGAAAATTACACACATTGTGAAGAAGGATATAATCATAATATAATATAAGCCTAGCTCAAAGGCTATATTTAATATTAAAAGTTTTGATAGAATGAGAAAACATAAATATAGGCTAATTAATTAGTGGTGCTAGATTACAGTTCCTAGATTAAGTCGCTAGTACATCTAGATCTGACATTAATGCCAGACCTGTTATTTCCATCTTTTTAGTTTTAGGTTTGGATCTAGATGTAATAATAATGACAGAAATTTAGCTTTCTACATCTAAACTAGATCTTAGATTTGGGTGCACAGATTGAAAGCACCTTGTATTGAATCGACCCAGATCTAGATATAACCCTGCCCCATCAATTCTAGATTTAGATTTATTAGGCCTAACTTTTAGAACAAATGTTACATCTAAATCTATTACCTTAGTCATTAGATCTGTCCCAATACAATGCCTAGTTTAATAGCTAATATAGGTCTAAGTATGCCTATAATATAGGCTACAATTTGTATGATGATGGACCTAGGGTCTAGAAATAAAGTTATAACTGCAATTA
>NW_013665985.1:547841-550407 GCF_000517525.1 Limulus polyphemus
GCATATTACCCATATCTACATGATGGTGAAATTGTTGTCTGATCCAATCAAACAATGGGTTGCACAAATACATCAACAACTTCTTGAGCAAACATTAATGAGTTCACAATATGGTGTCGAGTTCAGACAATTAGCACAATCCCCAACCAGAGACTTTATGAGATGGAAAGTTGAAATTTTATTCCTGGATGGAGTACAATTGTTGTAATGCTAGTTACTTAACTGTGTCACTTTTGCTTCTGTCATTGTACCAATGACCATTCCACCTAGGGGTTGAATAGTTGAATGTCCATAATTATAGACTGGCATAGTACAGCTCTAGCATTGAAACAAACAAAAACAGTGTGATTCGTGTATATGTCACGAAATCAGATGATGATACTGCACCAAGCTGCGTCTGTAAACCATCCCGAACACCACTTTAACATTAAACGGTATAACTATGTCCTTCTCAATATGTATGCAGCGAACTGATCCCAAGTCCACTTTGTTTAGTACTAAATGTTTTTTTGTCCTTGCAGAGCTGAAGTCCACCAGTTCAACAGTTGGAACTAGCCCCAACCATAAGATACTTAAGTCTGAATCCAGTAAAGAGAAAACTACGTAATCTCAGCAGGCACACTTCTCCATTCACGTCCATCTTGTTATTTGCTAGAATAAAGTTTGTGCCAATTAACCAAAGTGGTGACATCAGAGTGTTTGATACACTAGTGACCAGATAATTTTCACGTTCAGCTATTTTAAAGAACACTGCGCACAAAAAAGTAATGTTATATTTGTATATTATTTTGATGTAATAAAAAGATTAATATTACTTATACACTAATTTCATTAAAGTGTACCTAGAATAAGACTTCTTTTGGGAAGTTTTACTTCATTTTACAGAAATCGGCAGAAATTGCCAAGATTTAGTGAGGCAATGTCCAAATAACCATGTGACGTCACAGCCATTAGACCTACCCCATATCTTTAAGGCTGTACATAATAGTGTTTACTATAATTCTGAATTTACTCTATGTATCTTTACGATACAAAACCACAAGCTTTAGTAAGCATTACAAGACTGCTGTATGCTAAAAAATCGAATGTTTTAATAAGCTGTTTCTACTAAATATTAGTTTGTAAATTTCCAAAGCCTTTATTGGGTCAATCTGAGTGAAAGATGATTTTCATGCTTAGAACAGAAATACTTTTTCATCTTAAAGTTTAATATTTTATTTGCATAACCCCTAGAACTTCCTAAATGATAATCAAAAGTTTATGGTAAAACTTTATATATTATCTCATATTTTCTCTACCATAACACTAACGATAGTGAAATAATCAATATAACGGTGAAAAGTTGAAAAAATATGAAATAAAATTAATAATAATTTTTGTGCCTTTTTAAATGAGTAATTTATTTGAGTTTTCGATTTACTTTTTTCACCGTTTCAACTGTTAACCTTTTCACACATGTTTCCTTTTAATGTTATGTTTTTGCTATACTTTAGATTACAGGAGCAGTTTTCTCCTTGGTCAAAAACAATACATCACAGCAGGAGACTGTTACTATTAGCTGTTCTACGTAAACAGCACATGATCATCGCATAAGTTTTCCTCGTAAATTTGGATCCTATTAGAATACAAAATCTATCAATCACTAGAAGAGAAATTCTCAAAATGACTATATTTATTTAACTTTCTATATAACTTATAAATAGGTTAAAATATTCCTTCAGATATTCAATCAGGATTGTGAATTTGCAAATAAAGAAAGTGTATTAGTCTATTATTCTGTGGCAATGGAAATCAAAAGTTGTGTTTCTAATTGGTTGGAAACTATAGAAGCCTATTATTTAAATTAGATATTCCTAAAATTGAGAAATCGGAACTCAGACATATCATGTAACACAGAAAAATAAATATTACGAATTTTTTGAATTAACAAATCGAAACTGATATAGTACACGTTTATTGATATACATTGGTAATAAAGTAGTTTAACTAAACTTTGAATGTACCACTGTAAAAGCTCATTACATGTGCACTTTTACCAAACCATAGCAATAGAATTAAAATTATTGGCAGTCAATATTGGATCATGGATTTGGATTACATCATTGACATTGAGCTATGTACACCAGTAGACAATATTTAACAATATAAGTTTGAACTAAGCCCGCATTAAGGTAGTTTGAGGCCATGGCACACTTATTTTTTGAAGCCCCTGAATAGGGTACAAGCAGGTTTGAAGTTAATTATGATTAATACATATTAAATTAATTACATAATATGAGCTAATTATTCGAAGTAAATTAAAATATGATGCATCTAACTTTTAAGGATGGTATTGTTGCGTCAGCGAGGTCATGTGACTAGTATCACGCCACCTCCTTCTAGAAATATCCTGTTCCTTCATGAATGCTCTAGCGTTTACTAGTTATGTGTTAGTCTTATATATATAAGACGGTCCCAAAGTGACGGGAACAATATGTGTACTTGAACTGAGTATTGTTGTAGTCGAGCACGTGAGACGTTCGTTGAGAATTACAGCGTTTGTTATAGCGCGACTGTTGAAATTAAG
>NW_013665985.1:551407-596524 GCF_000517525.1 Limulus polyphemus
TCCAGCAAAGTTGAAGTTTGGTCGGGAACTCGGTTGCCAGTAGATCTATTAACAGGACGCCCACCTTATGAAGAGTTGCCTGAGAATGTGTCAGAGTTTGTGAAAGTGTTATCAGAAAGGATGGATGATTTTCACCATCAAGTGCGTTCAAACTTGGAAACGTCTGCTGATTCGATGAAGCTATCTTATGATAAGAGATCTACTGAAGTCAGCCTTGAACCAGGAGACAAGGTGTGGTTGTATAATCCCAGGAAAACCAAAGGGAAGTCTCTTAAGTTGTTTTATCCATGGGAAGGCCCATATGATATAGTGGATAGTCTCTCAGACGTGACTTTCCGGATAAAATGTGGTCGGCGAGGTAAGCCAAAAGTGGTGCATGCCAACAGGCTTTGGCGTTATCACGGTCTAGGACATTTCAGTTGGGATGAAGTTAACAACAGAAGAAATGACGCTGTTGAAGACGTGTCACCTGAAAAAGCCACCGTTGAAGAAGAAACTCTACTCAGTTTTAAGAAGAGAAACGGTGAAGCTCTTGATGAAGTTACTACCACTGATGTGACTGTTACCGATGATAGGACAATTACCGATGGAGCAGTTGAATTGAGAAAGAATAAACTAGTTTTATTTAAGAAAGACTTGTATCACTGAAGTCTCTCGGGAAGAATTTTTACGGGAAATTATCAAAGGAACAGAGACGTAACAATATATTAATTACTTTATGTTATCATTTATTGACTAGGTAGGTCAATAAAACAGTTTAGCAAGCAGTGCAAAGATGTTTAGAAAATATATTATGAATACAGCTATTTATACATTAAGTGTTAAAAAATAATACTCTTTGTTGAACTTTTATAAACTTTTGTAATTTAAGGCTTTCTTATGTACAAAGCACTTTTAATAGTTAAAATGAACAGATCAATAAGTATTAAAAGGTTGACCCACTCTCCATCCCGGCATGACCAGGTGGTTAGGGCGGTCGACTCGCAATCTGCGGGTTGCGGGTTCGAATCCCCTTCACACCAAACATGCTCGCCTTTTCAGCTGTGGGGGTGTTATAAATGACGGTCAATCCCACTATTCGTTGGTAAAAGAGTAGCCCAAGAGTTGGTGGTGGGTGGTGATTACTAGCTGCCTTCTTTCTAGTCTTACACTGCTAAATTAGGGACGGATAGTGCAGATAGCCCTCATGTAGCTTTGCGTTAAATTCATAACAAACCAAACCAACTACCTTGCTGTAAATTACAATTTGTTAATAGATTTTTCTAAGGCCGTTTACCATTAAATTTATAATTAATAGATAGCTTAGATTGCAATTGATTGACTGGCGTATGTTTTGTACCACGCGATGTTAAAGGTAATTGACAATTTAGCCGAAGAAAAAAATGTTTTTTTCCCACGAGAACATAGTAAAAGCTAAAGTTTAATTTGTAACTGCTCAAGTCACATGATTAGAGAGCCAGAAAATTTATCACAGAAAGACCAGTTTCTCAGCTGTTCACATGAAATCATTCTGTTTGTTTGTTTGTAATTAATCACAAAGCTACACAATGGGCTATCTGTGCTCTGCCCACCACGGGTATCGAAACCTGGGTTTTAGCGTTGTAAGTCCGCAGACATGCCGCTGTGCACGAGCTTTATGTAACTTGGTTAGTGTAACGTTTTCTTCGTGTTACCGCATATTTTGACGCTTCTTATGGCGGGAATTTTAAAAATAATGGTCCAAATGGCAATAAAACAATAAAATTGAATCATAAACAGTTGTATATAGTTAAGAAGTTTTAAACTATTTAGTGTAAAGAAATGTTATTTCTTGCTACAATATGTAGTAATTCTAGAAAGAACAAATAGTAATTTTGATTTATTTTGTATTTTTTATGGTGGTTACGAGGTCGGTCAAATTGATCTAGTCTGTATTGAGTAAGAATAGAACAAATAACAGATAAAATATTAAGATTTATCGAAAAAAGAGAAAGTTAAACTGAAGGTCCCGATCGTCTGATTATGTCACCAACATTGTAGTCTAGATTTAATTATATGTCCTAAAAAGCTACAAGTAAAAACCATTATTTTAATGAGACAGCTATTAAAGCACTGTCACGTGTGTTAGGTTTTTTGTTTGTTTGTTATTAAGCACAAATCTACACAATGGGCTATCTGTGCTCTATCCACCACGGGTATCGAAACCCGGTTTCTAGCATTGTAAGTCTGCAGACATGGCGCTGTGCCACTGGGGGGGGGGGTAACAAATGTGTAAAAAATTAACCTTAGACTGAAGAAATCTGTGATCTGCACAAGGACAAATAAGAAGATGCTTCCCAGACTTAGGCTCCAAGGCAATATATGCAAATAAGCAATCTAGCCTGGTAAGATGATCGTTTTTTAATATAAGACTGTATCATAATAAATATTAAAAATCCGGTAATACCAAAAAACATCTTTAATTACGGACCTTTCAGAATTTCTTCAAATTCCATCATCAGTGTTATAACCTCAAAAAAGTTAGTTCATAATATTCTAACTACAAAAAATAACATTAGCTATTGAGCAAGTTTACTTATTCAATCGAAAGCATGGCTTACCGAAAATACACAAAAATGGTTTACTCCTCAGACCTATTCTATCTATTCTTAATTCCCACGCCTACAAGCTCTCTAAATATCTTGTATCTGCATTAAGCTCACTAACTAAGAACGAATTTACTGTTAAAGATTCTTTGCTCAAGAGATATCTAAATTTTTAATACAAACCAATTCGTTACCGCCAGCTTTGATATTCAGTCCTTATTCGCTAACATCTATTTGAATAAACAATTAAGAAAATTAATAAATAGTTATTTCCAACCAAAAATTCTCTGCACTCTAGCTTTGACCAACAAAAATTCGAAAAGCTTCTTAAAGCAATCACTTCGTTTTTAATGGACAAGTTTATGACAAGATAGACGGAGTGACAATGGGATCACCTCTAGGTCCGACCCTAGCAAATATTTTTCTATGTTATTACGAACGTCAATGGCTGGATAATTGCCCCCTTTATTACAAACCATTATTATGTAGAAGGTACGTTGATGATACTTTTCTACTCTTTCACAACACTGATCACGCCAAGAAGATTTTAGGGTACAGTTTGACATGACCACTTTGAACTGTGTTACCACAGAAACTGTCTAAGTAAGATACAAGATGTTTCTGGGACCCATATGGTACCACTTGGGAGAAGTTTTCATGCCATTGATAAAAATTTGATGAGTATTTTACCAGCACCAGGGGAGAAGGTAATGAATGACTTCTCATGCAACTTCCTTAGATTGTTCATGTAAGCATCTTAATTTTCACGATGCCCCTTTCTCTTATGGGCTGTTTCTTTGTTCCATACACGGGTAAATCTGGTGCAACCAACTGAATACTGGTAAGCATGAGGGTTTTCACCTGCCTTCCCTACTTCAGGTAAGTTCCTTAGGATGGCTGTCATCCAGTGATTCTACAGAGTATTGCTTTGAGGGTGCCCCAGGCTCTGGCCAGGGCCCTTTTGTGCCGGCCAGATTCGCTCGCAAATGGAATACTTCTTATTCTAGCTATGATAGAGGAGTTGACCTCCACCACAGCCAATCTTCCTCTCTATTATATACTGTTCAGGTACTGGCCTACTTTAAAGTCACAGTGTCACTTCAATAGCTGGATATGCTAGAATGTAGGCCAGTCTGTGATGGTGGTTATATTATCAGAAACTTTTTTTTAATATTCCTGTAAACTCCCAATGGAGCATAGGGCCGCAACAACACCTCACCAACGGAAGTTGTTGTTGCAGTTACTTGTAGCAGGTTGGTTTTTACGGGGTGGAATTGCTAGTCCCGCGCCCAACCCTCCTACTTTCTCATCATGGAATTGGGAGGTTGGCATGTTTGGTGCGACGGGGATTCAAACCCGCGACCCTCAGATTACGAGTCGAGCGCCCTAACCACCTGGCCATGCCGGGCCTATCAGAAACGTTACCCTCCACAAACATTAGGTCGACTTTCGTGACCTCTTGGCTGGCAATGGTCATGGTCCATCTTCTATGAAGGCAGGGGCTCCTCGTTCAACTCTGTCATGGTGGATGGCACCACTGAGTCATCTTTTGAGGTTGAATCTCCTTGAAGGTTCCTAACATAAACACTTATGTTGTTATTATTAGTGGTAAGGCCTACTTAACTGGCGGGTTTGCTACTTCCACACAATGTCCCTGTTGTCAAACTGGTTTTTCATGGTGGTATGATCTTCAAACATTTCGGTACACCAGATTTGGAAACACAACCCACTGGCTAATTAAATACAAGATAGCCAAATTGGTCCAAGCCTTGATCTTAAATATAAAAAATCTGAATTAAAAAATTTTTATTAGTCAAAAGGTCAGCCAGGTGTGTAGTTTGAAAGGGATTAGCAACATATAGCTTTGATAATACTGTCAGTTAATATATGAATAACTTTGATAAAGTGACATTTCTATGGGGATTACTTGTGTATATGCTCTAACCACCCCTACAACATGTATCCCTTACATCCTTCATCTGTTCAATCCACATGGCCGTCGGGTCTTCACTTGACCAATCCCTATGTAGCTGTCCTATCGCCCTCAATTACTATTCCCATGACAGTGGACAGCAGGCTCATTGTCAAACCAGATCTTACACGTGTATGCTTTTGGTTATTAGTATTCACCAATGTTTCTATTGTCTTCACTTATGGATATTTTTCAGCTGAAAGTTTAGTACTAGCAAAGATGCAATTTACAAAGTTTCAACACTTGCATGTTACTTTTTATCTCCCCCTAGTATACTTACAGTCTGCATTTTCATGAATCTTAAACCGCTTTTTGCACTGAAACAATGTTAAGAAAATATATAGAAAACTGTGTGCTTTTCGAAATATTTCAATTTGCGTGATTGAAAATATTTTATTACAACCAAATAAAACACTGGGTACACCAAGTTTATATTCGTTATGGCATTTAAGATACAGTTTGTGAATTTCATAAACTACTAATAATTTCACCTTGAATCCAATATTTTGATTCAATTTAGTTGAAACATCTCGCACTACTCGTACTGAAAAAACAGGTAAAACTGTGCTTTGGTTCAGACATAGTGTGATTCTTTTCACTACTTTTATCTTTCCATGAAAATTCACTAACTGCCAAACATTTCAGTGTAGAAATTGAAACACCTTTTTCCTGAGTATTAATAAAAATAAGATGGATACTGTATTTTTCAATAATACTTTACAAGTCAGTAATCAAAGTTTTGCCAAGTTTTAACTTCCAGATCAAACCCTTTGTTTCTGTTTATATATTGCTTAATAATTGCATTTATTTATGTAAATTAATTACGTAAATAATTAATTCATGTTATACAACATTCAAGAATGACTTCATGTAACATTCCTTCACTTGTGTGAGACTACAAACATGTATATTGTCACAAACATTTATCTCATTACACATCACCAAATAAATGAATCTCTTTTAACAGACTACCGAAACGTTTTAGCTGACTTTTCACCTAAAACGTCTCGTAAGTCCGAATTAATTATAAAAATCTACACTCAAGGAGACATAACTCACTCACTGCATTTGGAAAAACTCTACATTTCTACAAATTACTTAGTAACTAGAAAAGTAAGTGTTCTCAAGCCCTTTCAACTGTATTTTCGAACTACTAACTATCATCATCAGTTCTGCAAATTGTTGTTGAATTTGGCATTATATCTATTGACACCAGCCTTCACAAATTGTGTTAGTCGAGCAGCTGTCATTTCATATCTTAGGAATATCTCTTATAGTGAAACTGTGCTTGATATCTCGGAAAGTAATGGTCGCAAAGCCATTTTGGTCCCGTTAATGTTGTAATGTTGCAATCAACAGATTATCCTAACTTCAGATGATTGAATGGTAATCCCACATTGTAGTGTATACGCTATATCTTACAAAATTATCTAATATCTCCTAAAGTAAGGGTTGTAGCACTCTTTCAGTTGAGTTTTGGAACTCTTAACTGTCATATCCAGTTGTACAAACTAGGGTTGCAAGGCCATTTTAACCCCGTTAATGTTGTAATGTTGCAATCAACAGATTATCCTAACATCATTTGATTGAATGGTAATCACACATTTAGTGTATACACTATATCTTACAAAAATATCTAATAACTCAGAAAGTATGGGTTGCAGCACCCTTTCAGCTGAGTTTTTTAACTCTTAACTGTCATCCCCAGTTGTACAAACCAGTAATGTATTGACATAATTCATCTTGGCTTCATGATAATAAAGCGAAAATCATACAATGTACTGTGTACACTTGGTGGAGAACATCACTTAATAGCTTGGAAAACAAGGATCACTACTTCCTTTCCATCATGAAGTGCTTAACCTAATTGGTCGTTTAGCTTTAATTGGGTTTAATCCTTGACATGTCAAATAGGATGCCAGAAGTGGTGGATGCCTCATCTTACTTGCCATGAACAGCCAGACAAGTACTCCAAGCTTTTTCTCGTTATCCAAATCCTTGAGTGAGTCAAGCACTGAATCATCCAGATTCAATATAAGGTATTGCATTGTTTGTTCCTGAATCTGTTCATTCCAGGCAGAGATCTGTGTGAAATTATTAAAGCACTGTACTCTTAAACATCAGGGGAGAAATCTGCAAAGGAGTTATAAGCGTTTACTCCTTGGCTGAGATGTTCTAAACATTGGGGAAACAGTGTGATAGGAGCTCTCTGGACCCTAATGCTCTGGCGAGTGGTAGGTCCTTGATCTAGGATGGCAAAATGATGAGGTGCTCTAAGTAGCTTATCCATCATTGCGCTTGACTCCAAGCTTCTCTGTGAATTGTGTTTATACACCAACTCATCCCTCACATTCGTGGCTCAGCCCCACCTTCTCATCTGTTGATGAGATGGGTCCAGTTGTTTAGATAGTATTATCAAAAGTGTCTCCAGGCTCACTTTATACCAAGTGGTTTTAAACAGAGCTTGGGTTGAGACATTCTGGCTAGCGTAAGTATGAGAGTCCTCTACAAACTGTGCCTACTTGGTCTTAGTCTAACCAGATGGCAAATCATCATGATGGTCCTCAGCTCGTGCTTCCTTCACACCAAAGTCGATCGTAAGGAAGAGAACTCGATCAGTCTTTCTGGGTACATCCTATTCTGATAGTTCTTCCCAAGGCCGTGGTAGCAATAAGATAGAAGTCCTGAATCTTTGCAGTATTGACAAACGTCCCATGTCCAGGAGAGGACTTCTTCTCTATCTGACAACTCCCTGGACGAATTTTCTCTTGGCAACCGATAATCCCTCATATTTAGAAGTACTTCAAGTTGTGGAAATTTCTGTTTTCTCAAACACTGACCTTTTTAAAATTAATAACTCAAGAGTTCAAGAAAAGGGTAGTACACACTTTCGCAGATATTGCAAATTCCACAATAATGATATCCTGCAGTCACTGAACCAAAATTTTCTACTACCTATTCAAGTTATGCTATATTCCGATAAGACTGAATATAAGTTCAAGCTATCATAGAGGTCTGCTAAACAACTAGAGATTCAATTAGAATATTTAATTACGGAGTACTACTAAAATCCTTACTTAACTGAGTCGAAGTTAAACAAAATAATGAGACTGGACACAAGTGTAAATCAAAATTTACTGTTTTTATTTAGTACCAAACAAAAACACTGTATGTGTACTTATAAATACAGGTGACCGTTTTTACTGGATATTCTCTCAAGTCAAGATCATCTACCAACCTACAAAATTCAAGGTTTATTAGTTTTGAAGAAACTTCACTTTATCTTGTACGACATTCACTACGATGAGACTGGTAATTCTCCTTAAACATAGCGTGGCAGTAACTTGTAGATATAACCTGAACAATCATTGAAGGACATTGATGTCAGGATCTTAAACACGGTCGCATTAAGGTTTCCTTGACCATTTGTGACGTGAAACCTGCAAAAATGCAGAATAAGATGTTATAACACTACAAGAAGTTAGAAACACTTGGTATATTCGTATATTACACAGTAACCCCAAAATACTAGATTACCTGCGTTAATGATCATTCACATTACATATATTCAAGGGAGATCATTTGTTTGTTTTTCGAACAAAGCCACATTGGGCTATCTGCTGTATCCACCGAGGGGAATCGAACCCCGGATTATAGCATTGTAAGTCCACAAAGCTACCGCTGTCCCACCGCGGGACTCATGAGAAATAAACACAATTTATACTACGAACTTATCTCAGAAAGGCATGATACCTAAATAGGACCAAGCAATTACAAGTCTTATTGAGAATCCTTGAAGTATGTAACTTTTGTCTAAGATAGAGGACTAACACAATTTTGCGACCCCTGTACATCCAATATGCAAAAATGTCACTAATTACATGCAGAACACCTGTGCGTAAATTTATAAAAATTGTCTGAATATGTTTAGATAAGTTCCTTAATAATTATGGTTAAATGAAATTAGCAGTTCTTTCAACTGCGACAGTTGCTTATCTTATGTTATATACTGTGGAAAACAATAATACGAGATTCATCAAATAATACATAAGATGAAGCAAAACATAAATAAATCTTG
Organism: Limulus polyphemus; assembly: GCF_000517525.1. NCBI lineage: Eukaryota > Metazoa > Arthropoda > Merostomata > Xiphosura > Limulidae > Limulus > Limulus polyphemus. Next base: position 560,022 of record NW_013665985.1, read on the forward strand.
GTATGTGTTTATGATTTTTAATCAGAACCAACAATGGGTTATCTTGCACTCTGTTCACGGCGGGGAATTGGGTCCTGTATTTTAGCGCTTATAAGTCTAGGGACTTACTGCTGACTTACTAAGGGAGACCTTTTCCTTTCGAAATATAAACACATATCAATTACCATTTAGGAGTTACTCTCAATTTGTTTTTGGAGTTGTTCAGATTTTATTAGCTGTTCTTGACAATAGAACTATCTCTCAATCGTATATGGATTCACATTGTGTTTTTGTGAATTTATTTTTCCACTAACCCTCTCCACAGTTTAGGAGCTAGCATAGTCAAACTTAGCAAGCGGAATCTGAGTAGTCTGGGGGCGTCCGTATCTGTATGGCGTAGCCCCCTGTAGTCTTATTTATCTGAGTACCAAATAGAGTTAAAAACACGCTCTGAAGGTCACTTAGGTATAATGGGGGTCGAAAATAGGTTTGCAGGGTTGTTCAGCTGAAGCTGCCATTGGATTTTGTGTTCATTGTCTTCTTTGGGATCATAGAGTGCCATTTTTGAAACTGTGTTTATATCTTTACTCACAAAGTAGCGGGACCAAACTTGCCACACATGCTTAAGTACCACGGGTGGTGTTCCAACATTTTTTATTCGCCTACGAACTCCCCTTGTGTAGCTATAGAAGTAATTTAGGATAATGTAGGAGTTGATCAGTACAATGGAACTTCCGTAAACCATGAGGGGGATTGGGGGCTCTGAACCATGCAGCAGAGCGCGAGTACTTTTGTACTAGTTTGCTAATTAATGGCCTAGTTCTGATCTTACTAGTTGTTTTTAAAATTTACTGATTCTGACATTTTTTATAAGTATGTGCTAATTGCAGTACCTGCGGCAGCATGTAGCTATTGACAGAACTTATTTATTTAGAGGGAGCAGATCCTGGAAAAGGTAATCGTAATTATTTAACTCTTGTTCACTACAATTACATGTTACTGTACATTAACTCGTTTGAAGTTAAGCACAAAGCTACACAGTGGGTTATGTGTGCTCTGCCCACCACGGGTATCGAAACCCAATTTCTTGCGTTGTAAGTCAGCAGATATGCCGCTGTGCCACTGGGGGGGGGGGCAGTTTAAATTAATCAATAAATTTTGCGAGAGCGCATTATTATGAAACTTTCACACAATGTAGTTTCACTGTTGTTTTTTAATATTATTGTTATTATTATTAGTAAAGCATTAAAAATCTTTAGTCTGAGCTACATACTATTATTATGTTTAGCTTTAATTGTATTTAGTTTAGTTTTGAATTTGTATTTGTCGTAGATTTTTCATGTTAATTGAGAATCTGAAAATGGAGGTTACGGGATATAAATTGAACGTGCAAAACCCCCTCATGGTGCTTGTCCTGATTTATTGATGATTGTTGCCTGACGATGTTGAGTCCCTAAGTAACTTCGTCATAACTTGTCTGAAATAAATTTTGTCTACGTCTTCAACTGTCCCCCAGTGAGACAATGTTAAATCTACGGATTTAAAACGCTGTAATCCAGAGTTCTATTCCACGTGATGGATATAGCAGGTGTAAGAATGTTGCTTTACACAAACAAGCGTTCCTAGTTTTAGCCGTCGGTATTTAACTCATAAATTACTTTTGTTTTTAAAATTTGAATCTTTTATTTGGCTTTTGATTAGGATTTAATAATAATAAAATAGTAACAGAAGAAATCATTGTGGAGTTTTATATATATTATTTTTTCAACAGTACAATGATCTTCAGAGAGAGGATTTAAACTCATTAATTTAATCGTGTATTTTTACCTTTTTAAAAATCGAATGAAAATAGAAGACGACAAAATTTATACCTTCGCCTGAAGACGACGCTGCTATCTTGTTTATCGTTTTTGAGAGTCTCTGGACTCGGCTTTTAATTGGCTTTATATTGTATGGTTATTGCTGTTAACGGTTGCTGTTTTTCGACCAAGATAAAACTTATGAAAGAAGAGTCAAAATGGGCAGCGTAGTTTGTTCTGGTGTGAAGAATTTGCGTATGGTTGTACCTACAATTGTTTTATTTGGAGTGGCACCTCATTATTATATGGTTTGGATGCTATGGCGATTGGTTTCTCTTGCCCTACCCACGTATATATATCAAAAAGGGGATGATTTTTGTTATTCTTTATATCAGCGTCTCGTTTTATTCTTCTTTGAAAACCTCACGGGTACAGAGGTAATTTATTTAATTTAATTGTTCACGTTTATTCATATATAAATTATAATTGAATGTTATTGTTACTGATGGTGATAGAGAGTGGAGTAGATTTGATTTTGAACTTGACGAAGTTTGAATTTTTAACTTGTTAAGACTTAAGTTTTTTAGTTACACCTACAGTTACACTTACACTTAATGCATAATGTCCCAATTTCAGTATTGTAATTTGTACTAGGTAACACACTGTATACATAATACAGGTTTTTGTAGAGCTAAACTTAAGAAATTGAATCCAAATTTATGCAAAATGTTAAACTTGTACTGAGTTAAAGCTGCAACATGCCTATTCACATACATTTAATTTATGCTTGAAAATTATTAATGAGAACAGTAGATTAGGCCTGTAATGACAAACTAATCAGTTGACAAAAATTCTTTTTTATAATATTTAATTTGAATATGCATTGTTTAGTTTATTGTATTCAAACAACATACACATAAAGACAATAACATATTATTTATAGAAAGCAAGTTATAACTGTTAGATATGAATTGATCTAATAAAAAAATGTCAAAATACCATTCTGATTTATAGTTGGTTTAGCTGGAGTATGTAATAATTAGCCGGGCATGGCCAGGTGGATAAGGCGCTCGACTCACAATCTGAGGGTTGCGGGTTCGAATCCGCATCCCACCAAATATGCTCGCTTTTTCAGCCGTGGGGGCGTTATAATGTGACGGTCAATCCCACTATTCGTTGGTAAAAGAGTAGCCCAAAAGTTGGTGGTGGGTGGTGATGACTAGCTGCCTTCCCTCTAGTCTTACACTGCTAAATTAGGGACGGCTAGCGCAGATAGCCCTCGTGTAGCTTTGCGCGAAATTCCAAAACAAACAAACAAACATGTAATAATTAATGAAAATGAAGAGCTTCTCAGTTGAGTGTTAAGGTGAAAAATTTATATAGCAAAATTTTTAAGGATGGTTAGTGGTTGTTTAATTCTATATGTTATGAATTAATAATATAATTAATCCATAGTGGTATGTCAGATTGAAATAAATAAAAATATAAGATTCATTTAAACATACTCTTTTAATACTAACTAAACTTACTACAATAATACTTGGTATTATCTAGCAAATGATCTTAGAGTGAAAGATTAATTATGTTTAATACAAATTGCATGATTATTAATTTTATCAATATTGTGAACTTTATTCCTGATGTTAGAAAGACATGTTGATTCAAAAATTCAATTAAAGACAAAAATAATCAAAAAAATTATAACTAGAGTACTTTCAAAAGGTAGACCTTTCTTCATTGGGAGAATTAGAAGAAATCATCATGACTCCCAATTTTATATGTGACTCTCAGTTTCTAAACATTAAGGATTTTAGAACCCTAAAAAATTATGGACATCTTGGCTAGGAACCTGTACATAACACAAACTTATCAGGATAAACTCTTGTAAACTGTGTAAAAATTATAGCATCAAAGAGCCTTTTGGCTTATTATTGGGATTAATATTAAGAATATCCTAACTCCCATCCTCCCTCAAAAAACAAAAATCACTAAATCCAACCCTCTTGAAAAAAAGACGAGTAAGAAATGTTTTAGTTACTGAAATTATCCAGAGAATTGACAGGATAAAAGCCTCTGATTTATATATGCTGTATTCTGAAAATAATAGGATGAGAGGTCACAAATTTAAGATTTGGAAAAGACAAGCTAGGCTCCAGTTAAGACAATTATATTTTTCTGAGTGGATGATTGAATTATACAATGAGTTGCTATTGTTAGTTTTGAATGTCAACATTTAAGAGGGGGAATTAGTTAAGGGTCTGTAGGCCCTTGTTGTCCTTAGATCATGCAATGTAGCAAAAAAAAATAAAAAAACTGTGAATGAAATATCATTGTGCAATTTGTTTAATGAACTAGTATGGACCTAAGTATCTGTTCCTAAAAATTACAGTTTTAAAAAGTTTTTAATCTGGAAAGTCATAGTTTCTTCTTCTCTAAATGACACTTTGTTCCACAGATTTACACCTGGTTGGAGAAGTATAAGAGCCTCAATTGAAGATGTTTTTTGGCCTTTCCAACTCCTAATTTTATGTCTTCTTGTCATACTTCCTATGGAAATTAACAGGAAAACAACAACTAATTTTTGAATCATAGCAATTCCCTTAATTTTGAATGCTTTAATTAGGCCTCTCCTGAGTCCTGACCCATCTCTTTTCAAGGAATGAGAGATAAACTTGTCCTCATATGATGACTCAACTTTGCAAAATCAAAGGATTCTAAAATTATTTTATGCAAATATGAATGTTTAATTTATCCCTTTATTTATTTTTTTTTTTCACTCATTGTACAGTGGTTTAATTTTTAGCATATTTCTATGTTTGTACATTATATTGAAAATTTGGCCAATGTAATAATGCTGATAGCTTTCTGTAACAATTCATTTTAAGTAAAATAATCCAATATTTTAATTTCATAAGAGAGTTGATGCAATAACTAAGTGAAAAATGTATTATTATAAAAGAAAACATAATTAGTTTAGTGTTTGAAAAGTTGGAAGTTAATACAATCAAATGTAATCAACAGTAGTGAAGCAACTTAAAGATACAGTTTGAAAAGTTCCATAATATTTAGTAGGCAGACTTTTTCCTATATCTTCTGGTGATTTTCATTTTGTAACTGTTATTTTTGGTGGTACTGTACTGGAAAGTTACTGGAGTACTGTTCTATGACAAGACATCAACTATGGATATTAGTGAGTACGGTAGGCTAGGCCTGTAATGACAAACTAATCAATTGCATGTGTTTTTTATAACATAATATTCAATAAAGATAGGTTGTCAGGAGGACTTCAGGCTAAATAATAAATTCCCATTAAAAGGGAGAAAATTTGGTGGATTATGGCTCTTATTTTATTTATATATATATATAGGGATATAGTTATATTCATTTCTCGTGTTTGTATGCATAGGTAACATTTTTATTATGAATAAATTAGTGTGATATTTCTTGTGGTTTTAATACATTTGCCTTAAAGTTGTTAATATAGTTATCATTTTAAAGGCATGACTTATTTATTGTGTGCAAAATTCATTGAGCCCAGTTAATGTAATACTTTCATTTGTAAGGTAGAAGATATATTACATTACCAGGAATTATGTTGGATGTAGTTTGAAAACACTGAAGAATCAGGTATTCTGCTAAAAATGTTAGTGACATTTCTTTTAATGTTTTACAATCACAACTTTATACAACAGCAGAGTTTTATAAACTCTTGAAGAAAAGAAACAAGTTGCTGCTATAAAAAGTATGCTGTTTGTTCATGTTAGTGATGCCATGTAGAGTTACTAAAGCTGTTAGTATTTCAGAAATTCACTTCAAACCAAACCACTATTTAATTGCATTGTTTCACTTTATAGGTGATTCTTCATGGTGATGGGGACGAGGTATTACGAAGAAAAGAAAGGGTGCTTTATCTTGGCAACCATCAAAGTACAAGTGGGTAAAATGATAATGTCATTGTTAAAAAGAACAGATATCTACATAAGGTTCTCTTGTTGGGAAAGCACATAACAGTTTTAAGCAACCTATAAAAATTGAATCAAGATTATTTTTACATTAAAGAAAATACAGTATTGTCTAAAATATATTACATTTTAGATAGAAATAAGATCTCTGAATGTAGTATAAGCTGCATCTTTCCATATTCTTTTAACACCATACATATATGTCAGTATAAAGTTAACATTGTAGGCTAGTAATAAAAATCAGTATTTTATTCTACTGTTGATGTGATATGTTTCAATTTCCAGATATAGAATCAAATGTATATAAGATGGCATATTGAGTCTTCTGTATAAAATTGCAGAACCCTTCATGTAAGGTGTGGAAGACATTCATAATTAGATATGCATAAAGTATTGTTAAAAATACTTTTATGTTTTAACTTGGTTTGAAACCTTTCTCATAGATTATTTTATATTGATTTTTATTGTATTATCGCACTTGTAAAATGATTGTATTTTTCTTGAACTTGCAAATCTAGTATTCATAGCTGTTGACAATATTGATATAAGTTGCTAATGTTAATATTACATATTATTAATTGAGAAATAGGAAAGTTGGAAAATATGATGGTTTCATTTCTTTTTAACTATTCATATCATTGGCAATCTAAATCCAAGATATCACAGAACAAGGTCAGAGTGTTTCTTTTATCTGTTGGTTTCATGAGTTAGGTGCAAGGTTTAACGTCCATAGTCTATGACAAGAATATATTACATTTCAGTCGAACAAGCTTGCACTGTATGTGGCTTATATCTGAAACAGTTTTTTAAAATAGAGGTGTCATCTTCTTTTGATCTAACAATATATTTATGTATATAATAACAAATACTACCTTTTATAATATATATTTGACCATTTACTCTCCTGACCACTTTTTGGTAGTTGAATTTATGCAAAGTGAAGCATAAGTCCTTTGGAGATTATTGTATTTCTTTAAAAAATATTCCTAAATTTTGCTGTACAAAAAGGTAAACTCCTGCTTCTAACTAAAAACAATTTAAATCCTGTACAAACTATAATACTAACACTTCTAAAATGATTTTTTATATATGCAGTATAAGATTTGTATCAATTCAGATTACCATGGCTAATACTCGAGTATAGAAGCACATTACACTAATATAATAATAAATTGACAAACAACAATTTATAAGCATAATGAAGTGATTTATTTACTTGAAGAAGACAAACAAATGTTCTGTTGAAACATGTAGTATATTCCTCCAAAAATATATATCACTTCATTATGCAGTGTTTGCCAAGTTATTATTACTATAGCTAATAATAAAACATTGAGACATGACTGCTACTAGGACTTAGTTTTTCTTCTTTGCTATGCATTTCACCCACATTTGTATGATTGACTTAAACTTTGTGTTTGATACAGATTCAGTAGCCATAGTGTGTGTAGTAACCTTACTTGTATTAAGAAAAGTTAGAAGTGCTCTGTGGGAAAATACATCTTGTTCAGTTCATCAAGTGATTATATACTACTTCTTCTGTACAGTTCATCTTGTAAATAAACTGGTACACAAACAAATCCTGAAATGACATATCAGATTCATTGTAGGATCATGGGCAACTTGTGCTATTGCATCCTTCTATAAGAGGAGTCTCTGTATCATTTGGAATGAAGAGTTCCACCTGATTGCTACTTCTTGAATAGGTCTCAAACAACTTAATGGGTCCTGTTCTTTCTGCTTCTCTTGCATGGACACCCAAGCAGTGTTAGACTTGTGTAAAAAACCTGCAAGGGAATGAGCATTAGCAAGCATACTCAAAACTTGTCACATTGTGAGACCTGCTTTGATTGGCAGATGAATAGTGTGAGCAAAACATGCCATGCTGTATGCATCCAATCTTGAGACAGCAGATACCAAATTTGTGGTGCTATCATGCACAAAAGCAAAAACATCAGGGACATCCCATTCACTGGTAATGTTATACAAGTCTCTTGCAATGTTCTCAGCAGTGTGGCATTGTTGGGTGATTTTGTATCTCCCAATCCTTTGTCATTCCATTGACAGCAACTGCTGGGTAGGCATCGTACATTGCTGAAATTCAACGAGCACAAGGTTTTGAAGTTCTTTTATGGTTTTATTGCATTGCATATCATACAAACACACAGTGTGATTCCAAATGGTGGCAGAGCTTGGAACTAGGAAAATTGGTTCCACATAGTTCAAAAATTTACAGAATGAACTACTCTTTACCACAGTATGGTCTGAGGTACTGGTAAATGATTTCATACAATAAGTCTAGGATTTCTTCTTTCTCCACATTTGGCAGAGCATGGCAAACTCTCATTCTGTTTGAAAAAATTCCCAATGCTCGTTTGTTTCAGACCCAATGGTCCATTCCAATCATCCTTTACTCCTGGGTGTTTATTGTTCATGTGTTTTCCCAAAGTTGAAGTGCTACTACTGGAACAGGCTAGGATACTTCCACAAAGTGAGCGTTTTGCCTTGCTTCTGCCTTCTTCAGCAATTGGCTCAAAATATTTCCACACATAGCTTTTCTTTTTGGATGTCATATATTCTCTGATAAAAGAGAACATTGAGAAAGAAATGTAAACTTGATATGAAATGATAAAAAATAGTTCAAAATCACACTGAGTGATATAGTCTAAATGGTAATAATGTTAAGAAGTTAGACTTCTGACTTGTTGGTAAAGCTTCAAAAGAACACTGAAGTGATGGAAATATAATATTAAACTTAAGAATTAGAAAACTCTTTAACTCTTAGAGTCCTGGACAGCTTTTGATTTGCATCTAACATGAGAAAGGTTGTTCCTACAGAAGTCACAGTCAGGAAAATTTCTTCTTACGTTTAATTTGTTGTTCAACCCTAATCATGCCAGTAACATAATATGCTAATGCTAATATGTAGTTCTAGACAGTCACTCAAACAACGAAAAAGGTGAATGTCTTATTTTGAAAATACTTTTTATTCTTGATCTTTATAGTTTCATGAATGGACAAAAGCATCACTGTATTGTAGTTGTCGACTTACTTTTCTTTAAAAGGTTTCTTACCATGACATAAACCATCTTACTACTTTGCCATTAGTTGCAATGCCTATGGTCCCTCCCTCACTTTAGAGCTGGATATCTTACAGCAACCTTCAAATGAGCGTCATAGTCTAATGTTATTGCTTGGCCAATCACATGCTTACAATTTCTGTCACTGATACACAGTTTATGTAATTAGGTAGAACAATCCATTATGGTACAGGTTGCAGTACAACCCAAACCATATAAACCAATGGACTTTGTGAATGCGCGATGACAGGTGCAAGTTCAGAGTCGAGTGTACGTTACCCATGGAGCTGTTTGCTGCATTGCATACAGGCTTTGTTCATAACATTACAAGCCTCAGTACGCAAGCTGACAACTACGTAGCGTAATGTGTTTAGTACACTGTTTCCAGTAAACAACAGCAGTACACTATCACTGGTGGGGATATGGCTCATGGTAATATCAGAGAGAAAATAATACATGGAAAACAAAACAGTACACTATCACTGGTGAGGATATGGCTCATGGTAATATCAGAGAGAAAATAATACATGGAAAACAAAACAAACATGTAGCAAAGCTTTGGTGAATTTTTTTTTTTATTTCTTAACATTCACAAAACATATACAACATTCTATTCCCGATGTTATAACTTAGATGACCTTGGAAAGTTGGAATGCTGAGAAAAGAAAAGAATGTATGCAGTTTGATGATAGTTATCGCTTTGATGGACTTGGGTAGTGATTTTGGAACTGGGTGATAAAGTGTTGGGCGAGTACCCAGTGTAAACACTTGTTTAGATGGTAAACAAACTTGCATATCAACAAACATCCTTCTTTAGGATGTGAAATGTTCAGACTTTAAGTACATCCACACAAAAACAAGTTCCAAAAAGGATATGTAATGTTTACATTGTATAGAAACTCACACATACCAATCATGAAGTGTGTATATAATGTTTAGGATGTTAACAAACTCTAGGGGGGATATGCAATATACAGCTTCTAAACAAGCTCATAAAAAAAAACAAATCATGAGAGGGATTTTCATTTATTTATCTTCATTTAGCTCATCAACTATCATAACATGGAAATAAGATGAACTTCTGGATGCAAGTTGTAATAATGACTATTATATACTTCTTTATATCCACCTGGTGGCTTATTTTAATACTATTCACAATACTGTACATACTTTCTTGACATGTTTTTTAAAAGTTTCCAAATATTTACCAATGTGACAAAAAATTTTATATTTATCTATTAAACTTTTAAAATTTTCAGTACTCCAATTCTTTGTCTAGCAATACAAAAAATTGCTGGAAATGTTCTTGTCCTTAGACGTAACAATAAACATGCATTTCTGGTTTTTAGTTAGTGTCTGTGATGTTTTGTTTTGTACATGTAATTATTGTAATGTAAAGTACATATATAGTAGTGATGTATAAATCATCAGGTTTTCAAAAGTACAACTTCTGTTTTTCAGTAGCTCCTTTTTAAAACTTCATTCGATTATGTTTTTGTCATTTTTAGAAAGCTTAACTAACTGATAAAGCATTATAACAGTAATTGAAATGACACATGAACCTGATATTAATTCAGCACTAAAATACCTTAAGTATATTATTCTGTTATACAGAAACCATTTTATTTTTTCAAGAAAAGGAACTGAAAGATCTCTCTAATTCTAGAGTGCTGAGTTTTCTAAGTCAGTTAAATAAAACAATAAACAAGTTGTCCAAAAGAAGATTTGATAATTTAAAATTGATAAATAAAAATCAGTAAACAACAAAAAAAAGAGTATAAAAAGTGCATAAAAGATTAGCAAATCTCAAAATAATGTTTCTAGCTTAAAATGGTTTTGCTTTCTCTTACTTGTAATTCTGGAATTTTTTAGATTTTTTTTTTTATTATAAGTTAAATATTTTTTGTGTGGGTAGGACGGAATTACTGATGTTGCTATGCATTAAGTGAAAGAGTATAAGTTTTGGCGAAGCATGTTCATAAATTACATACTGTCTAACTTACAAGTGAAGTAAAATAGATTCTGAAGTATACTATACTTAAAACTTGTTCATCTTTTAGTTAAATTTAACAATGTTTAGATATTTGGGGAAATATTTTTACACATATTTGAATTTTTTTTAAATGCTTAAAATTTGATTCAAATTTGTAAATTCTGATCCAGTCATAATTTTTAACATTGTAATGGGTAAAGTCAGTTTACTGTTATGGTTTGTAGTTGTTTTTAAGAGATTTATAGAAATGGTCATTATTTGTAACAAAATTTAAAGGATGTATTGTCTTGTTTGTAGTGGACTGGATTGTGGTTCATATGTTAGCAGAAAGGCAAGGAAGCCTAGGCCATGTACGCTACATCATGAAAAACTCTTTGCAGGCTGTTCCTCTTTATGGGTTTTACTTTTATGAGGTAAAACTTACTTTCAGGATTATTAGAAAATATTAAATAAAATTACTATCATATTTTCTCTTACATAGCTTTACTTATTATATGTAAAATATGCTTGCTTATTTTTCTTCAGAATTAAAAATTGAAAATGTTTTGATTTACCTTGACCATCATTCACCTTTAGAACAGATCTGCAGAATTTCATTCACCATCTTTGCTTACTTTTGATTCTAGGGCCATGTGAAGTTTTCTGAAAAATTTCAGTACTCTCATTCTTTTTCCAGCAAGAATGAAAATTGTTGAAAGTACTTTTCCTTAATGGTATAAATGTGAAGAGGAAAGTTCAGCATGCACACTTTTTCAAAGTGTAATTGTCAAAAGTATAAAATCTACTTTGAAATGGGTTTCAAACAATAACATGTATTTTGCTGTTATTTGTTACTATGGGAAGCAACTCCAAAAAATAAGCATGCTAAATATAGTAGCAAATGCAGGATTGAGCACTTGCAACATGAACATCTAACAACCATACCCAGTGGATCTGTAATTTATCTCTTGAAACTTTACAGTACATACAAATCCTAGCATCGGCTGCATGAAGCAATGAATTAAATCTGCATCTCTACTTAGCTGATTCTGTACCTACTTCTTTGTAGTTGTAAATAAATATATATTCTAGAAAGCATGTCACATCAGTGGTGAATGAGAAAGGTTGTTCAATAAAATAGAAAAAATACCCTCCTCCCCTTCATTCAGTTACTCTCATTTCCAGAGTTCATTACACAAAGCTCAGCTCAGTATAAGTGTTATCCAATGTCACAACTGCTTCCGGCTCTTTCTCACATGTTGTCATCCTTAAAGGTAACACAATGTCCAATGCCATGTAATCTACTTGATCTGCAAATTACTTTTTAGTATGAGTGGCTTCCCTTTAAGGGTCTACTTAAACAATAATGATGACAGTGTAAGTGTCTTGGGTTGATGTAACACACAAAAATATGTGAAATTCATCCAAAAACACTTGAAAAAAAGCAAGTCAAGATTCTTCTTTAGCTTAAACAGTTGATGATATCTTATAAAGTCTGCAAAATAAAGCAAATTGACTTTACTCGCATTGTATCATTTTCTTTTAGTAGAACCAATGTAACCTTACTGACAGCAGGGACTAGTAAGTTTGTGAAGAACAAAAGATGATTGTAAAGTTAAAATTTGGTCCTCAAATTTAAAGAAAAACTAAGGTGACAATTTGGTTTGAAAACACGGTTTAGCTGTATGTGCGGATATACCTTATGAATGACCTATATGGGATGTGTTTTCAGACCTATTTGTTGCCTTAGATTTTTCTTTAAACTCAAGGACCAAATTTTAACTTTACAAATGTCTTCTGTTGTTTACAAATTTACTTTGTCCCTGCTGTGAGCAAGGCTACATTGGATCTACTAAAAGAAAATTATTAACACGTGTGAAAAAACATGCTAACACATTGCATCATTTTATTCATGTGCTTTAAAAATGAATTTATATACAGTGTAACCTAGTAATGATTCTTCAGTGAATGAAATTTAATGATACATATTCTAAAAAAAGTGAAAATGTGCCTGCTAAAGAAACTTCTATTTATGCTCACAAAACTGGAATACAACTGCAATATTAACCTTCTCACTGATAATTAACGTTGACGTAACTTGTAAGTGGCATAACTGTGTAGTATAAACTCAGTCATTGATAATTAATTTGCTATATTTCACAAGTGGGTTAAAGTTTGAACTTAATCCATCATATGTGTTTATTAAAGTAGATATTCTACCTGATGTAATATTTACAGTATTGATGTACATTTTTGCAGATTTGCAAATGGTAGTTCCTAAGAATTATCAAGATTTTTCTAAGTTGATGTGAAATTTTGTAAGATTACCAATGGTTCTAAGAATTTTTTTATTTATCTTGTTTAGAGTTATTCCATTTCAGTGTGCATAAAAAATAATATATTATGAAAGATTAAGTTTTTAGAAAGAGGTTTTGTGTGGTAGTTAACAAGTTTTTTAAAATTTAACAAAATTAATTTACTTACTGTAGTTTGGAGATGACATTTCAAGCTGTTAGCACAAATTTTCATGTGAAAGATTTCCACTAACAATTCTGAACATTACGTCTGGACTGCTGCAAGTGGATGAAGCTCGTTAAACTATCCAAAATGAATAAAGTTTTTTATTATTTGCTAATATAATATGTTCATCATAATCTCCCAGAAAAAGAACCTAGTGTTCCACAAATATTTTAATTATGAAACTAAACTGTATGTTTTGTTGATAGTAGAGTTTTTATTAAAGTGTCAATAATATACAAGATAAAATCATTACTTGAATGCCTTAGAAATTATTGAGTAATGAAATAACATATTTTCTGATATATTTAATGTTTATTAACATTACTTTTTTTTAGCATGGATGTGTATATGTAAAAAGGGGCAATTTCAACCAGTCCAAAATGATGAATGACCTTAAATATTTGAAACACAAGAGAATACCTGTAAGTATTGTCATTGTTAATTTAGTAGATAAACAACAAACCCAATTCTCGTGTGATATATAGTTTTACTTTAGAAATACATATGGTGTTTTACATAAGCAAAAACTTATCAATAAGATTTAATTATGTATTTCAACTTCCATGAAGTATATTAAGAGTGTAATTGAAATTTTATTAGTTTGAGTGAATACATTATTTCAGTAAAGATGATACTATTGCTAAGGAGCTTTTATGCATCTTATGCAAATCAATAAATTAATCGTGATCTAAATGATTAAAAATAACCACCTATACAAAATTGTGAAAATAATTAAATTAATTATCAACCCATACTATATTTTTTTAACATTGAAAGTTTTCTGGAAAATACATGGAAATTAATATTTCATTGTTACTCGAGTTTACATTTTTTTTATAATCCTTCTAATTAATCACATACATATCATTTGTGAACATAAATTAGTTATTGCTGTTAGTATTATTTCCATAAGTATATCCAGGAAAAGTATGTACAGTTCTTTATGTTGGAGAGACACACAAACTGACTTTTGTACCCTTTTTTCTATCCATAAGCATATCAAGGAGCAAAAATCGTGCTGATTTTTTATGTATGAGATCAACTCAATTATTTTCAAACCAATGTTGAAATAAGATCACTGTGTAAGTTGGTTTTAACATGATCAAAACTATATAACTTATTGTTTGAGAAAAACTTAATATAATGATTCATGGAAAATTTTGTTTTCTAGAGAGGAAACGTATCGTAAAATAACAGTTTATACTATGATATTTTTGAAATTCTTTGTTTAGAAATTTATGTGGATTTTATCATTTCAGACCTGGCTTGTGATTTTCCCTGAAGGAACTCGGTTTAATCCTTTCTTGCCACAGTTACTTGAGAGAAGCCACAAGATTGCTGAAGACCAAGGTACAAAGTTTGTTATTGTTTTACAATTTTTGATATACATATTTTATTTTTTAAAATATTTGATTAGTTTGAAACTTGAAGTAATTGAAATGGTGTATTGTATATGATTGTCTTTATGCAAGTACAAAGTATTTTTAAAATGCTGGTTTTTAATGATCATTAAGAGAAACTGATTTAATGCTTTTTCAACTTTCCCTGTTCTATTGTCCTTCTTTACGCTAGGTAATATATCATTTTCTTTTATCAGTGTTATTGTTCAGGCGCTGACACTGTTTTAGCAAGTTTAACTTATTTCACTTTGTCAGTGTTATTGATTAAGGAACAGTGGTCTTCACATTGCTCTGGAATAGTGTAGATACACAATATGATGTATTCATTACTATTGTTGTTCTTGTAGTTTTCAATAATCTCTTGACTCCTGAAAATCATGACCTCGTATAGTTCTAGAACAGCTTTGATACACAGCATGATTTAATAATTATTGTTGTTGTTCTAGGTATATAGATGTTTGAGTGATCTCTTGATTCCCAAGAACCGTGATCTTCACGTAACTTCAGAACAGCTTTGATACACAGTATAGTTTAACCATTATTGTTGTTATAGGTATACAGCTTTAAATCATCTCTTGATTCCCAACAATCTTGTTCTCCATGTAGCTTTGGAACAGCTTTGATAAACAGCATGATGTAATCATTATTGTTATTGTTCTAGGTATACAGTCTGTTGAGCAACCTCATGACTCCCAAGAACAGTGATATTCATCTAGCTATGGAACAGCTTTGATACATAATATGGTTTAATAATTGTTTTTCTAGTTTCAAAATGATCAACTTCCCTCTCTGCACACAGTAACTGTCTTGCATACTTACTGCTGGAGATTTTGTACACACCACTAGCTTCTAGGTATTCTTGTTCAGTGCTGCCCTCTATATGTAAAAATACTTTCACATGCCACAAGACTTGAGCTTCCACGTACCCTATGATCAACATGGTTCAACTGTGTTTTGCATGTAAATCATCATGGGACAACCCTCCACCAATAGAAGTGTGACACACCCTCTATTTGACTCTACCAAACAATCACTTCTTGTTTGGCAGTGCTCGTGTCAAGACATTTTTCACTGTGCTCTTCAATCGTGATTTTTTTTAACTTTGTGCATTTAGAAAAAATTTTTTGGAACTGATTTATCCTTTATTCCAAAATAACTCGACTGTAGAATTATTAGCTCTTATCTGCTGTGAGATTGATTGTTATAGGAGTCAACCTTCTTCTCCATGAACATGCTGAACCTATTTGGAATGACGAGGAACTGGACAACCTTTTTTCCTCCACCTGATTTGGCCATGTCTTCCTATGCTCCAATATCTCGTCTGAGGCGCTGTCATCGGTTTGTTCATCGCGGGGTAGTGTATCAAATTTGGGGCGCTGCCCTTTGGGCTTGCTTTGGCCTCATATGTCTTTTATACAGTGGTCAAGGCTTTTGGCCAACATATGCATGCATGCTTGGGGGTTACGCTTACATCTCTATGTGGACAAATGGCTTCTGTTAGCTCTTTCCGAACAGGAGTCCACTCATCCCACTCATCTGTTGCTTTTGGAAGCAGGTCATGTGGGTTGATTAATCAGGTTGAAGAAGTCATTCCTTATACCTTCCCAATATCTTGTCCAATTGGGGTTTTTTTCAGCGCTCATATCAGTCAGGCCCAACCTTCTCCCCTCTCAATTCTCAACACCCTTACTGCTCCTCTATTACTGCACGAAAGTTTCTATTACTTTTGGGGATGTGGTTTTCTATGGAAGCCCTTATCACCTTGGACTGAGTGCACATGAGATCTCTTAATGGGCTTTGCATGACTAGTGGAACCTTGTGCAGTATCTCTTGGAGGTCCCTATTTCTCTTCCTTCTACCCTTGTCGACGATTTGCATTGATGGTTAGATGGCACACATGTCAGCGTGTTTTCAGCTTCCTTGACTTTACAAACATCTAATTTGAACCAGTGCTGCACTCAACATACCATGTGACACACAAAAATCAATGTTTATCTGTGTTGTTTTTTTATATTTACTTTTAAACTAACAAATGGAGTAATATATAGTTCTAAAATTTGAACTATAATTATCAGTTTGATACCAAACTTATTGACATAAATTCATGAAATAGTAGTTCAATAACATTTTGAATGCGAGTCAACAAAAGAGATGACATGATCTTTCATCTGTGGCCCATCTCGAAAGGGTTAAGACCTCTTGTGTCTAACATTGGAACTTATAATCATGTCTTGGCTGATTTTATGGTGGAATTTAAAAACATATACTATAAATGAATGCACCTTGAAAGACAGTTTTGAATTTTCCCAAGAAATCCAACAACTCAAATTTTGACATTGCGAGTTTTGACACTGAGTTTTTGTACACCAATATACCACTGGAAGAGACAGTACACCTGAGTGTGGAATTAGTGTTTAAAAACAACTTCAGTGTTGTGTCTATACTAAAATCGCTTTTCTAGAAACTGGTGCATTTTGCCATCAAAGATTACACTTTTTATTGAATGGTAGGTTTTATGATCAGATCAATGGAGTTGCTATGGGTTCAACACTTGGACCTTCCTTAGCAAATTTGTTCCTATGTAATCATGAAAAAAGATGACTGGAAAATTGTCCTCAACAGTTCAAACATTTCTATTACCACAGGTATGTAGATGATACCTTAACTATTTTTAGTAATTCTGATCAAACCCTCCAGTTTTTAGCGTACATAAACAGTAGAGATAACAGTATAAGGCTTACTGTAGAACATGAACAAAATCACAAAATTCCCTTTTTTGGACACTCGTAAGTAACAAAGATGGAAAGTTCCTATGTGAAATATGTCAACAGATAGCTTACTCTTAAGGTTATAGATAGATATGTAAACTTTGGTGGAGGGCTATTTCTGCATGATAATTACATTATGTACTAGTGCAGTTCATGTCAAAACATGTTATTGAGGTGGGAGATAGTTCAAGGTTGGTGGTATGTGCAAAATCTCAACAGCAGGTGTGTAAGATGTAGCTACTGTGTGTAGAGGTAAGTATCTATCAGAAATAAGTCTTCAGGTAAGGAAAATGTTGATGGTATATGGTCTTTTGAGGCATCTCTTTACTCCCAAAAACAATGTTCATTATTTAGCTTCATAACAACTTTGATTCACAGTATGTTTTAATAACTGTTGTTAGTCTAAGTTATACAGCCTTTTAAGGCATCTCTTGACCCCGAAGAACAGTATTTGGTCACGTGGCTCCAGAACAGCTTTGATATACAGCATGATTTAATTATTATTGTTTTTTATTTTTAAGGAATACAGCCTTTCAACCATCTCTTGACCCCCAAGATACGTGGTCTTCATTTGGCTCTGGAACAACTAAGGAACAGTTTTGATGCACTTTATGATGTGACAGTTGTCTACTCCAACACCAAAGATAAGAAAAGTGGAAAGAGGAAGCCTGCACCATCAATGTTTGGTGAGATATTGCTTTCCCATGTTTTTATTTACAATCATCAGATTGTTTAAGTGGTATGAGTGTGTGAAATCTAGATATTAAATCAAATTTAGTGTATAACAAATAATATAAAACTGATTTATATTTTCTTTTTGCTACACTTATTTTACACACTTTAATACATAGATTGCAGATGCCAAAGTGTGCATGTTAGTATCTTTTGTTTTTACAGTTACATTCAAAATTTCATTAAACAGCTTTATTATGATTGCATATTGGTAAACTTGGCATTAAAACATGTTGATAATTCAAATTTTATTATTATATAAGTTTTAATTTCTTAGAAAATATTCTATTAATTGCTCAACCTTCATTTGTCTTCACTCCAAATTACACATTTTGGGTTTTCTTTTAACCCATATGAAATTTTGTAGGTTTTCAGGGAAGTACACTGATATGTACTGCCTCCTTTTGGGATTCATGTTCCTGACCTTTTATTCCCCCAAACCCTTCTGTTTCCTGTGATCTATCCCCTGTCACACTAACTTGTTGTATTCGTCAACTTCTTAGGCTGGTGTATTTGGACTTAGCCATGGAAGGTCACCATCTCCTCAATGTTTCCTCTCATCAACTTTGTCATATCACCATGTCTTTGGCTGCTCGTTTTTGCCATTCATTTTAAGAAATCGTTCAGGGTGGAATGTGTACTACTCCATATTCTTTTGTTGCTCATTATCTACACTATCAGGTGGATGTTTTTCTCCCTCCCCTGGTGATTCAATACACATTATTCATTTTAGATCCTGCAATTTCCCAAAAGTAAGGATTAAGTGGGAAATAAGAGGGAGCTAGCTACACCAATATAGGTGGAACAATACTATTGGTGGAGGGAGGTCACATGCTATATATATGTTCAAAAGTGGTGCAAAATCGGTGGGGGAAAAAAAAAGACTGCTGTGCATAGTGTTAAAAGTTTTTACCAATGCTTAGTGGGCAGAAAGAAGACTGAGATAGCTTTGTGTCAGTGGAGGTAAGTACCTTTTGGCAATACATTTTCAGGGTAAGAAAAAGTTAACTTTTATGAAGCAAACTGTTGTAGTAATGTTTTCTCTCATTACAGAATTTGCTGTAGGTGTCTGTCCTCAGGTGCACATCCATGTGTCAAGAATAGATATTAAAAATGTTCCAACAACTGAAGAAGAGTTAAAACAATGGTTGTTTACACTGTACCGAAATAAAGATAGGTAAATAGCTAATTTTGATGTTTATGAAATTGCAGGTGAACTTATATGATGTAAAGAAATGGTGAAATGTTTCAATCAGTAATTGTTTTATGCTTTAATCCTAGTAACAAACAATCTTATAACACCAAATTTGTTATTTTTCTTTAATTTGACATTCAATATTTTGTTTTACAACTTCTTTAGGAGCATTTCAATAAGACACAAACTGTAACTGTAATGCTCCTGAAAAAGCTGTAGCAAAATGTTGAGTGTCCTATTAACCCTTTTGCAATGGGTTGGGGTCTAACTGTGCATGTGACAGTGTTTTAGCAATTTATTAAGTAACTATATATCAATAAAATTGGCATAAAGATGTTGCTTATATTTCAAATTTTAATATCATGTCTGTTTTAATTTCTTAATTCAAAAGAAAATATAAATAAAAGTAAATATTGATTTGTGTGTGTCACATAGTACCTCCTCATGTCTTTTTGCTCAGTTTATATTATTTTATGCCTACTATATACATCTACAAGTGGTTAATGAATTAGAAACATGAATTTTATATACTGGCAAGCTAGAATATAAACTTAGAACTTCCCACCACTTTGATTTGCTGAGAAATCAGTGTATCTAGCAAATGAACTAGAGTTGTGCCTCCTCCTACTCCATTCTTTCCAAACCTATTGCTTAGTTCCACCTACTTTTCTTAAGGGTCTATTTATAACCAATAGAAAGGACAAGTTGTGCTTTACCTGATTCTGACAGTTGTTTAAAGAGCTTGGAAGAGAATATTATAATTTTGCCAAGACTGTTGAACAGTAATGACTGAGTTGTTGCTCTGAAAGGGGATAAAAAAATTGTTTAACACATATATACTATATTTATAAACCCAAGCAAGTTACAGATGTTTTGGGTGTACTAGTAGAGTTATGTAATTTATCTTTTAGTTTAAAATGTATATTTGAAGCCTACAAAAATTATATTTTTTTACCATCCACTCAAAAAAAAACAACAAAAAAACGAGGCTTAGTACTAAAGGCACACGAGGGCAAAATATTTTCCTATCACTATAATTTCTCATAAGTACTAGAAATCATTGTTTTTTCTATGTAATTTTCATTTATTTTTCACATTTTAAGAAAACTAACTAAAATTTAAGCATTTATGAGTATTTTTGATAAGAGTTAACACAAAGGATCACATATAAAGTGTAATAGACTTAAAATAAGACCCAAAACCCGAATGCTTTCGAATAGTTGACTATTCTTCTTCAGGAGAACAAAGGGTGACCTTTAGCCTGCGCAATGCAATATATAGTAGGACGTGTGATGTCATGTCAAGCATTTATGAGTAAATATATATGTATGGTAGCCGAAATATTGGTGTAGTTTCCAAAGTATTGGTAATACAGTTAGATTTGTACTTTGTATATGATTCTGTATATATATATATATATATATGTTTTAAATGATTATTACTTACTTCAAGGTAAGAGCTAGTAACAACTCAAGGTGTTTTCACAACTGTAAGGGAACTTCTAAATTACACTAGCTGCAAAAGTAGGAATGTTTTCCAAGGAAGACTAGATTTATAAGGCTTGCGAAACTAAATGAGTGTAATAAGTAGTACCAAAACTAGAGTTTTTATTGGTTGGCGAATAAGTGCTGAAATGGGAAATAGGATTTTATAAGTATCTGCTCAAATAACATTTTTTGTACACCTATGCAGCTAAATTCCAAACAGCCCAAAAGGATTACTAATATTCAAAGAATTGCAATGTTTATTGTATCAGCACCAAGCCATAAAATAAATATTTTGTCAGGTTCAAAGTGTAGTGTTTTTACTCACTCAAAGTCTTGTTGTGAACACTGTAGGATACATACATAAGCAGATAAATTACACATCCTGTTGTTGGCATAAACTTATACTAAGTGCAGCGTGATTACTCTGAATTTTCCAAGAAGATATTGTAACCTGTATGATCCGATACATTAGTCATCCTGTTCTCAGAGCAGGGGTCGAGTCAACTATCTTTTCGTGTGTGCTTTGTTGCTTTCAGGAGTATCGTATTATAACGGTGTCACGTAAACAGTCTACTGACACAAGTGGCGAGTTATTGGTTTATTTTCAGCAGGGTTCTACTTTAGTCATTGACAGTAAAATAAACACTGCAAATAAATGTAAAATGTTAAGCAGTTCAAACTTGTAAGAGAAATACTTTGAAATTTTGTGACCAATAATAACGAACAAAGGCACAGCTGCTCCTTTTATTTCTAATTTTACAACTTGTCTTTTCATTATACTTTCATGATTTGTCTACAGGCTGAAAACTCAAGTATATCATTAAATAAATGGTAAGATATAGTTTTATTGAAAACAAAGGTTTGAAATGTATTTAGGAAGTTTTAAAGATTACACAAAAGAAATGAGACTTTTGGGATGAAGAATAGTATTTTTAAAATAAAAATCACTTCTACTCAGACTAGTAATGAAACAGACTTGATATATTCACAAACAAATCTTTAATAAAAATACTCCATTAAAAAAATTTTATTTTTTGTACAAAAGACTTGTAATGTTTATTAAAGGCATATCAAATTTTGTAAAGATGATCAAACTGAATTTAAAGTTATAGTATAAATACTCAATGTATGCAAACGTGTAAACTCGTGTATATTATACCGAGCCCATTGCAAAAGGTTTGTTGTTGTAAGGTCGTTTATTACTAGTATTAAAATATCTTTTATACACAAATATGCACTACAGAAATTAAGTAGTTTTATACTGTTGAAATAAAGACAGGTAATGTAGCTAGTTTTAATATGTATGGTAAATTTAGGTAATGCAGAGAAATGGAGAAATGTTTCAGTAACTGAAGAATGGTTAAAACTCAATAGTTTTATACTGTATAGAAATGTATACAGGTAATATAGTAAATTTTTATTCTTATGGTGAACTTAGTTGATGTAGAAAATGGTCATTGATAACATTTTTATAATGTTGCCTCTGTAATAAAGATACACACACACTCAAAGTTCTCAATGCTTTATTTTTGTATTTTCAGAATACTTAGCAGTTACTATGATAACAACGAACAACAGCCTTTAGTTGATGTTTTTGCTCATGGACAAAAGTCACCTACTACTTCATTCTACACCATTAGTTCATTCCTGTTCTTCATGGTACTAGCTGTTCCATTCATTGTGACCCCTTTTGGTCGTAGCCTGTACTGGAAACTAGTTACCTTTGGATCACTTTCTGGATACTTGTGGTTAGGTGTTAAGTCATTAGCCTAATATACTAGGGAAAGTAGTATGAATGTAGTTTTTCTGGTTACTGTTGAATGTAGTATTTAGGTTCATGACACTTCTAAAAATTGAAAAACATTTGAACTGTTTACATCATAATGAATTCCTGAAAAGTCAGAATATACAGTAGTTTTAGTGCATGGACAATATAACTAAAGTTTTCACACATTTTACATTGCAAAGGAAATTGGAAGCTATTGATATAAGCCTATAACCTTTTTTTTAAATTTCATAAATCCTCTTAGAAAATTTTGCTGCCTTTTCTTTTGAGCAATACTTCCACTTTATTCTGCTTTATATTCCAATATAACCCAACACTAATTCTAACAAAACTAGATAACCAGCTCTTTGATTGTCTACTGTTATG
The DNA here is from genome assembly GCF_000517525.1 of Limulus polyphemus. Taxonomy (NCBI): domain Eukaryota; kingdom Metazoa; phylum Arthropoda; class Merostomata; order Xiphosura; family Limulidae; genus Limulus; species Limulus polyphemus. The sequence continues at coordinate 583,068 of NW_013665985.1, forward strand.
CTCTTCAATTGTAATTTGCAAGTTAACTTGTCCTAGAGGTAAAACACAAATCTTTAAGCATGTCAATCACACTGAATAAACAATATTAGAGTTGACAAATGATGTGTTTAAGGGTTTTTCTTTTTTGGTTTGTTTAGAATTAACAAAAAGTGACTGGTACATTTATTGTAAGTTTAATAAGTAAACTGAATTAGAAATAGAAAGATAAGAAGAAACAATATCAAAACTAATGTTAGAAAACCAGTTTGAAATATAATAAAAATATGAATGAAATGTTTATTTCTTTCTATTCAGGTAGTGGTGGAACTGAGGTTTTGGTTTGTATCACTTGTGATGTCTGATGTGCTATTCTGTTGTGTAGTTAGTGGTATTACTGAAGTTTTAGTTTGTATCATTTGTGATGTTTGACACACTATTGTGTTGTGTAGTCTGGTATTATTGAGGTTTTAGTTTCTATCATTTGTGATTTCTGACAAGCTATTCTATTGTGTTGTCAGTGGTATTATTGAGGTTTTAGTTTCTAACATTTGTGATGTCTGATGTACTGTTGTGTTGTTGCAGTCAGTGGTATTACTGAGGATTTAGTTTGTATCATTTTTAATGGTTAACTGTTCTGTTGTGTAGTCATTGGTGTTACTGGGGATTTAGTTTGTATCATTTGTGGTGTTTAAGTATTCTGTTGTGTAGTCAGTGGTATTACTGAGGATTTGTATCATTTGTGACAGGTCCAAAAGATAGAAGAAATATAAGTGTCAGGATGTGGGTAAACTGATAATCTTCATAGTGCAAAAAACATGAAACATAGGGAGATATTGTTGACTTACATATGCCTTTCATACCAGTAGTTCATATTTTATTTTTTTATGTGTTTCCTACTGAATCATAAGGTAACAGAACCAAACTTTAGTCCTTCATATTATTTTCTCCTACTAACATAATAAAAACCCACTTTAGTTTGGTGTATGAAGTAATTATTGTATTACTCATATTGAAGCTATTCTTAGTCATATTCTTTACAGCAAACATTCATAACATTGTAAGGCAACTTGCTTACAGGGGCACGTACTGCAGCATATCTAGATTCCTGTTGTAAGGTCAGTGCAAAAGCTAGTACCTTAACAACAGCTGATTTACAATTGCATTAAGTTATACTACTGCAGTAGCTTTATTAATTAAGCTGGTGTATCTGGTGATTTAGAACAAGAATTGGTTTATCACTGCTGTCGATATAGATCAAGAGTTGGTTTATCACTGCTGTCGATATAGATCAAGAGTTGGTTTATCACTGCTGTCGATATAGATCAAGAGTTGGTTTTAACACTGCTGACGATATAGATCAAGAGTTGGTTTGTTATTGCTCTTGCTGTAGAGCAAGAACTAGTTTACCATTACTGTGTAGAATAATAACTGGTTTATTACTATGGTTCGATTTAAACAAGAACTGATTCACCATTGCTGTAAGTTTAGAACAAGAGTTTGTTTACTGCTTTATTATTCAGAACGTTAAACAAAACTGGTTTGTTACTTTAGTAGGTTTAAAACAAGAGCTAGCTTAGCTCTACTTAAGGCTTAAAACCAAAATTGTTTACTACTGTAGCAGTTTTATAAGAAACACTGGTATATAGCTGTTTTTGGCTGAAAGTTAGGAAAAGATTTGGTTTACAACTGCAGTAAGTTTAGAAGAATAATTGTTTTTTTCTGCTATAAGGTTAGAAGGAGCTGGTTTAACATGCAGTTTATAAGAATAGCTGTTTTGTCTGTTATAAGGTTAGAAGGAGCTGGTTTAACATGCAGTTTATAGGAATAGCTGTTTTGTCTGCTATAAGGTTAGAAGGAGCTGGTTTAACATGCAGTTTATAGGAATAGCTGTTTTGTCTGCTATAAGGTTAGAAGGAGCTGGTTTAACATGCAGTTTATAAGAATAGCTGTTTTGCCTGCTATAATGTTATAGAAGGAGCTGATTTACCACAACAGTAAGTTTATAAGAATAGCTGTTTTATCTGCTATAAGGTTCAAAGGAGCTGGTTTACCACTGCAGTTTATAAGAATAGCTGTTTTGTCGGCTATAAGGTTAGAAGGAGCTGGTTTAACACGCAGTTTATAAGAATAGCTGTTTTGTCTGCTATAATGTTATAGAAGGAGCTGATTTACCACTGCAGTAAGTTTAGGAAAAGTAATGTTAGAACAAGAGCTGGTTTACCATAGCAAGTTTAGTATAGTACTTGTAAGTTTAGAGTATATCTTCTGCTAACATACTCTTGGTTTATTGCAAATATAAGAAATATAAAAAAACTATTTTGAAGAATCTGAGAAATAGGGCACTTCTAAATACATAGCTAGTGTTAGTGCATTTCCAAACAAATGGTGGTCACAAAAGATATATTTAAAATGCTTTTACTTAACATTATTAAAACATGATCTATTTTATTATTGGAGCCCACGATTTTTGTAGGAATGTTCTTTTTAAAATTAGAAAAAACTAGATAAGGAGTTAAGTAACTATGCATATTGAATTATCAAATATTGTCTTTGCTCAAATTAGTATGTTAGGATTAAATACTAACATGTGAACAATAAAAGAAAATTATTAGTGAGAGAAAATACCTAAATATGTTAGTCTTGTCACATCTGCTTTAGATTAGTTTAACTACAGGTAAAGACTATATTCAGCCATGAGTTAGACCACTTCAGGTGATGTAATTACAGTGTGGAAAATAAAAATTTTGATTTTAGATTTGCTTTTATTGAAATTATATCCACATTAATTCACAAATAATGAATATGATAAGGGTTAACTGCCTGATTATTGTATTTAAAAGCTGAGGTGAAGATTCTGTTTACAATTTTTTTTTTTTCATTAAATTAACTACTTATGAGATTTCCTTATTTACAGTTATAGGTGGTAGAAATAAAGAACACAACTACATGTTCTTTCTTTGATTGAACCTATTCTTGACTTTATTTATTTAAATCTATAAATAGTAAAAGTATGGAAAACATAGTTAAATATCTAAAAATTCATTTCCATGTTTATTTTATGTAGATGAATACATATAAGTAATAAAACAGAACAGCATTAAGATGTTTATAACAACTTATTTCCTGAGCACAATTTTATTTAATTTCATAAGTGTTAAAACTTTGTGATGTTTGATTAATTTCAATTTTAGTTAATCTTATGATTATTTGATTCAAATCTCTAAGCAGTATAACCAAGGGATATATCAATTATAAATACATTTTTCACCTAATTTCATTATTAAAATGTGTAAAGCTATAAACAATAGAACCAGAAGATACTGTAGTTATTACTATTATTTAGTTAACTTTAAGATTAATTTATTTAAAATCATATTATGAGAATGTCCTACGTTGAAGTTAACCTGAAATCTCAAAAAAGGGAAGTTTTGAAGTTAAACTCAGCATAATTCTACTAAATAATACTAGACATCTGATTTATTATTTACTGTACTCAACCAAAGTGTCTTAATTTAAAAAAGATATGTTGCATTCTAAGAAGAAATCACATTTTTGAACCTTCAGACAAAAATTACCTTGACAGAATTCTTTCAAATGTTCTGTATTAACTACATTGTTTTACCTGTTACTTCATTTGAGAGCAACATAGTACTGAGATTTGTTGTAAAAGATCATTAATAAGAATTACACAACTTCATTCATACAATGGTCAGAAGTATGAAATGAGTTAACTTTTTGATATTTCATAGTTTGATACATAACACTAGGAAAATATAAAACAAGAAAACTAATAACAAACATTTTTGGAAGGTCTACCTTCTTAAAGTACTCATGTTAATGGGTTTATTGTTTTGTGAACGTAGACTTACTAATTTTCTTTTAAATTACTTATGTTATTACAACCTGGTTTAGGAGTGACATGAGTTTGATTACCTCTTATTTTCAACAAATATTCATTTGTTTAGTTAATGTTCACATTTAGTATAAATCAAATACATTGTTATGTAAATGATAAGCTGTAACTTCATGAACTTTGAATTAAAGTGCTTTGAAAATGTGTTATTCATGTAGCAGCATGAACTTAAAATTTTAAGTCCACATTATCATATTTACTATTTTATGTATAATACAAGTTGTATGTGTGAAAGGTTCAATATGTGAAAAAAGAAAAGCCTAGTAATTTTGTATTTTTACTGTTAAAACATGCATAAGTTTTTTATCAATATGAAATATATTTCTTAATTTAGGGACTACATGCTGGATTTTCTTTTTAGAGATTAGATAAACACAGTATTATACTCCCCTACTTTCCTTAACAAAGTTATTTTTTTCTGAACCTGCAAAAATGGATGATTTAATTTTAACTTTTTTAAATATAAGTAAAAATTTAAATATTATGTTTTATTTCAAAATTGATATTTTAGCTCATATCAATATTTGTAATGCTGTGAATTACCATGATAAAATTTTCCTTAATATTGAAAAATGCTCAGTTAGAGTTGTGCAGATTTTTTTACATGTAAATAGAATGCAGAAAAAGTTTTCATTTCTGTTTGTATTTGAAGAAAATAAAGTTAACCAGCTACAACTAGATAAATTAGATGCTACTATATAAAAGAACCTTTTAGCTACATGTGATAAAATAAAGAAGTTTCCAAGCTAATACTAAGATATTACTGCGGTTATCATTAATAAATTCAGCTACTGTAGTTATTTGAATTTCCATCAAAAAGGAAACAAAACCAAAAAGTATGTTTGATTGTTTTTTGATGTTTCACTGCTTAGATATAATATTTATATATAAATTGTGCCTATTGATATTACGAAGTAATCAGTTTACAGAAATTTATAATTCCAATATTTGAAAATCTTAAGCAACATGTGTCAAATTTTTATTTATGGAGTAGAATTGATTGTGTTTTAACATGTATATGTTGTTGTTTCATTAAGTTATACTTTATATATTGTTAAAGTGGTTTTCAGTTGTTTTTTTGTCATAAGAGTTCTTTTTTATATTTAATTTTATTGAGTACCTACCACTAGAAACTTTGTATTCCATTTTAATTTACCACCACCAATGACAAATCATTCTGAAATTGTATAGTTACATTTATTTGACTAAGCATTAAAACATACAAAAGTTCATTCAACAGAAAAAATTGTCTTCAGTTCCTTTGTTTCTCTTTTGAAATATTAAGTTTGGCACATGACAAACATATATAATACGGAAATGTAATTCTACTTTAGAAATGGAAATATTTTGTAGTACATATTTTATAAATGTTGCTATCACTTAATGCATAGTTAGAAAATGAACAGTACTAAAATCCTAATACAAACACAACGAAAAAACACAGAATTTGATTATAACAATATAGAAACTAAATTTATAAATTTCACATATATTAATATTTAAACAGAGCTTTGTCACATCCCTATTTTGTCTCCTAAATAGAAAAGTGGCTACGTCTCCAATCTCTTTTGTCAGCTACATAGAACACTGGCTGTTTCTGTAAGTTGTGTAGAACACTGCCTGCATCTGTAAGCTGTTTTGGAAACCATGCAGAACACTGTCTGTAACTTTTATCAGCTATGTAACATTGGTTGTATTTGTAAGCTGTTTTGCCAGCTGTGTAGAACACTGGCTGTATCTGTAAGCTGTTTTGTCAACCATGCAGAACACTGCCTATAAATGTTATCAGCTATATATAACATTGGTTGTACAGTACATACATGAAACATACATAAGATTTAAGTATCTAACTTTATAAGGCATCTTTCATGATGTTTTGTTGCAGCACTATTGGTTCATATAAAATATTGTAATTTATAAATGTGAGTGAATAAACCATAATAACAAGTTTAAGTGCTTAGTGTGCCTGTGTTAAAGTATTGCCAATATATTTCAAAGTGTTGTTTGTTCAGAAAAATAAAAAAATTAATTTATCAACACTATAATTATACAAATGTTACAAAACCTTTATAAATAATATACGTGATGTTAAAATGTCTCGGTAAATACCCAAACACATACATTAGAAATATTTTAACATATTTTAAAATCTGATCCTAAATTATTTTGATCAAGGCTTTGCCTTTAAATGTTTCTATCAATTGTTTTGCCAAGTTAAAAATAATAATGCAACTAAACCTGTGCTTAAAGTTCCAGTAGAAAATAAATAAACCATAGAAAACCATTTTTCACTAACTCTTAGTGAATTTATAAAAGTATGAAATTTCATGGATATTTTAGATATGAGTGAATGGACAGACATATGGTTATTGTATGTGTAATAACAGTGCAATCTCTCCTGGTGTGATCTCACAGACTTTTCTCATATCCACTTCATTAATTATATGTCATATGAACTTTTCTTTTTAATTATTTTTACCAGGAAAAACTGTAGGATTATTTTATCTATTTTTGAATAAATGTACTGTAATTCTTGTTTAGAATGCTTCTTATAACAATTTGGTGGAAAGCTTGAAAGTAGCTGGTACCAAAGAATCAACTGATTTGTCTTAGTAATGATAGATTAAAGGTCAGTGCAAACTGTAGAATGAAAAATATCAGCAAGATACAACTACATTGTTGGGATGTTTAGCAACATCTGTGTATCATGGCATTCACCTTGTGAAAGTAGTTGCAAACTGTTTGTTAATGTTGAACAAGCTTTAGCATTTTCATTTAGGTACTGAAGTGAAATATGTGGAAAGTTGGTTTGATTACAAGATTTGGTCCAACTTTGGTTGCATTAAGCTATTACTGTAACAATTGTGAAAACCATTGTAATGGATACAGAAATATTTGGATGACTTCTATACAACTAATGGTTGGGCTACTATATTTGCTGAACAAATCAATATTTTTGTTTAATACTTTTATTCTATTACCATGCTTCTAAGGAAAAGAAATATACTGACAATGCTAGCGAACTAGGCCTAAGATTAATACTCCAAGTTTAAGTTTTGCTTTGAATACACAGATAATTGACTAACTAGTCCATAGGGTTAGGTTGGCTTACATCAATTTTATGAGCCATAAATATCATTACACTTTAGAATTACTGTAGTATCTCAAAAACATTCATGAACATACACATTTTTATTTGTACAAATCAACAGAGTTCCGAATAAACAAAATTCTTAATTTAAAAATGTAGATTATTTTACACAATGTCACATCATGCATGTGTTAAAAGTCCCACCTTGTAATTTATGGTACGTACTCATTGTGTTGTAATTTTTAGTGTTATTGCTTCATTAAGAAAATACTAACAAAAACTAACACTTATTTTATGTATGTGTGGTTGTTGTTACATAGACACAATACAGTAAACTTGTGTGTTATTTCCTGAAACACAACATTCTTTACCTAACATTATACAGTTTTGTATATTCCTTAAAAACAACAGTTGATGTGTGTATGTGGTTATTTTATTAAATAAGCCATATATGTTTGTTGTTATTATTTTGTAAATGTTCAGAAAAACAGCACTGTAACATTAAGTATACGTGACCTTTAACTTTCTCTTGAACTCTTATAAATAAACATTTCAAAACTGTCAGACCTCCGAAGGAGATGTGGAAGTTCTGGGTTGCAGCACTCGATCTTCTTCATTTTCATATTTCTTGTTCTTTCTGCACAAAGGAATGTTAACACTTAACAAACATATCACAAAAAGGAGGAATACTAGCATTGAAGTTTCTAGGTCATTCCAACAAAAAAGATTAAAGTGACTGAAGAACTTTATATTCCCTATATACTAATAATGCAGTTAGATGGGGAAATCCTGTATATAAATATCCCCACAAGATCGAAGTAGAATCCACTATTTCTCGTAAATAAAGTGACTACTTCATATAACCAGTGTAGATAGCCTACTTCATTGAAGAAACTATATTGAATAGTATATTATCCAATCAAAAAGCTACCATCAGCAACAAATGATGCTTTTTTTTTTCCAGGAGTGATATTGACCAATATGATATTCTGTGTAATAATTGGCTCCTTAAATAGATTATATATTTTTCAGTATATAAAGAAATTATTAAAAAGAACAGAATATTAAACAAAAATTTATATTGAGGTGAATAATGCTTCTACGAAGTACACTGAGAAACTGTAATTAATGAATCTATAATCTATGAGAAACTTATCTTTTAAGTGAAATATGGTGATGCATTATTTCAATATATGAAAAAACTGCTTCTTTAAGCAATTGATGATGAAAATAATGAAATTGTTTCCAAGTATAAAAATATGTTTAAATATAAGATATCCTGCAAAAAAAACACCTCTTCAAATGAATGATGATGATCGTGATGTTTTCCAGTACTTGGTACAATACAGTATGAAAAACTTACCTCCTTAATCAAACGATGATGATGATGATGTTTTCCAGTACTTGGTACAATACAGTATGAAAAACTTACCTCCTTAATCGAACGATGATGATAATGATGTTTTTCAGTACTTGGTACAATACAGTATGAAAAACTTACCTCCTTAATCGAACGATGATGATGATGATGATGCTGTTACCCAGAACAAGCCCAATTATAAGAACCGAAGGAATGAGAATTTCTAAACACAAGACAGATAATTCTATTATTACATAGTTCAATCTTACTGACTTATTTTGGAAGCTGTATGCTATTCAATTAACTGTGATAAGTGAAGTGCTTAATAAAATACTCAGTTGCAGTAATTTTTCTAATACCAATAGTGCAAAGCTCTATAAAATGGGAATTCTGCCTACAAATGATGGGTAAGAAATATTTTATATTGAACTACCATTAGGTATATTTGCAAAAATGAGGTTGTTGAATTTTAAAACAACTTTATTATGTAAAGTAAATTAGAAATAATGATGTAAGAAATAGTATAGCATAATACTTGTACTACTTTGAAACATGTATTTTACATTAGTAGAACATATTCAGTATGTTGTTTATCATTATGAGGTATGATAGGTAACTTAATATGGTAGCGTTTAAAATGATGGCGTTGGTTATTTTGTTATAAACACTGTTGTTTATGCTAAAACAGAAATGTGGATATTTTTAATAAACAATTCTCATGAAATGATAGAAAAATCCACATGCCCCATAATTTTCAGGATTTTGATTTTATTTAACAGGGAACACAATACAGTTTTGTTAGGAAATGGAGTATAAAATTTGGCATGTGGAATACCCCATGCACAAAATTATACAGCAACCATTGTTTGTCCTAATACTGCCACAAACTAATATTATGTGGTAGCCGAGCTTCTACTGTTGATGAATGTAATGTAATAATATCATTTGATGTTGTGTGTCTGAGGGTTTGTGAATTAAAGGGATATATATATATATTTGTGGATATAGATGAAAAACCACACCATCTGTAACAAAATGGACATGGTTGATCATTTGGAGAACACAAATGCAGCAGTAGTGGAAAAATCACATGGAACAGGCATTGATAAGTATCACAAGCTAATTGATGATGAACACTTTAATTTGACTGGACTAATCAAATGGAACAGGCATTGATAAGTATCACAAGCTAATTGATGGATGAACACTTTAATTTGACTGGACTAATCAAATGGAACAGGCATTGATAAGTATCACAAGCTAATTGATGATGAACACTTTAATTTGACTGGACTAATCAAATGGAACAGGCATTGATAAGTATCACAAGCTAATTGATGATGAACACTTTAATTTGACTGGACTAATCAAGTTTTCTGATGACTTGTCTTCCAGGATTTCATCTTTGAAGAATACCCTATGTAAACCTCTATGAGGGTTCTTGTTAAACATCCATATAAGGTTATCCAACATAATTCTGTTTCCATTTCTGGGTTTGAGTAATGCTATTTTTGTAAAGAGAGTAATATGTTGGTGTTCTCTCTGTTTTGGTGAAAGATTTTATTTCTTGCATCTTGGATTTGGACATAGCTGCCAAGATATTATATTTACAATACCCCATCCTTTTCCACAAGACCCTCTAGCAGAAGAGAATGATGTTGTGATACTAGTTTTAGATGAAACATGTGTATATAAAGAAAAAGGGCCATGTGTGTATTTCAGTGGCAGTGTTGTAGTGTGCCACTTGTCAAACCAACAGTAGGTATATTTGTGTTGGTACTTGTTTCATATCTTGCTGATAGGTAAAATAATGATGAGCATTTTACTCATTGCATTTTCTGAAATGATGTTAAAAATATTCACACCTGGATACAATCACATGATAAAGTTGCAGGTTGCACTCGCTGATGTGTGCATTTATGTTGGTCATTAAGTCATATCTTGCTGATAAGTGAAATTATGAGCATTTACTTATTACATATCTGAAATTATGTTTAAAAAATTTGCTCTTGGATTCAACCACATGTCAAGGCTGCTATGGATAGAGGATTCAGGAACACATTGATCTTCTTCACAGACTAAATGTTAAAGCCCAGGTGCCATTCTTTCTCCCAATGTGTGTAACCAGTATTCTATAGAGGATTCCAGTCTTTAAAAGCTTGTCACAAGAGTAAGTTGGCCGGTAGAAGTAGTAAATGGTCATATAAAACAGTAAGAGCCACTAGACATGATATTTACAAACTTAAAAGTTTCTTTTACAGAGGATTACCTGAGACTTGTTAGTACTCTTTACAAATGCTATCAGCCTGCTCTCATGCAAAACACAGAAGTTGATTCTGCTGCAGTACAATGTATACTTGAACTAGTGGAATGACTGAACATGCTATAACAAAAGTTTTAACAAGAAATAAATTGATACAAAATGAGACTGAAGCAGATGGTGTGGCTTTGGACTTTCCTTAGTAGTGTGTTGTCACTGGCATTCAGTGTAAACTGACACAGACAGTATGATGCATACAAGAACAATTATGTAAGGATGGATTGTAATGTATGTGAATCAGTACTGAAAGGGATGGCCATTGCCAATGCAGAGATTCAGTCCTACAGTGTTTTACACCCTGAGTTCAGCATGACTGTCATAGTGACCCATCTGTGCTAACCTGTACTGCCTGTGTTGTCTTGTAGGCACAACAGTGGTGGGGTACCATGCGCACAAAGCAATAGTAGTATGGTTCCTGGGAACCAAATGACACAAGTGACGGATTTATTTAAATTAATTTTAATATCGATGTTCATTTAAATTAACTTTATATTTAGTAATGTATTAGGTCATCAAGAAATTAATGTTGCGTTTTGGAACACTTTTATTACCCCCCCCCCCCCAAAAAAGTACATCATATATAATAGTTAAATGAACTGCCTAAACGTCACGTTAGTGTAGCACAATGGTTCTCAACTTTAGCCATATGGTCCCCATGGGGCCACGCTGTTTCTAAGGGGCCACACGTGAATGACGGAAAATGAGGAGGCCACAGTAAATTCTGAGTGGCCCACCGAAACTTCACTGCCTGAATAAAATATTTAAAATTTAAAAATGAATCAAAGGTCCCCATATCACCCACAGCTCAGATGTCAAGTTACCAGATGTAACTAGTAATTGAGTAACAATCAAAATGTTTGTCTGCAGAGTGATATAACAGCCCAAGCTAGATTTAAACGTGACAAATGTTATTTCTGGATAAGTAGTGAAATAGCTAATAAGTTTCCACAGCTCTGGGAGAAGGCACAGTTGTATTTTATCGCTTTTCCCACATCTTATATGGTTGAATCTGGTTTTAGTCGGGTGACTTATTTGCTATTAAAAATATGTAACTACCTTGATGTTGTGAAGAGAGGTGATATTTGCTTATCACTGACCACACTGCAACCAGACATTCAAAAATTTTCAAGTGTTCATCAAGCCCAAGGATCACACTGAATAAAATGTCAATAATTAACAGAATATTTTTTTACTTGTATAAGTAAATAGTATGTTATAAACAAAATATTATAAATCAACAGTGTGGAAATAAAGTAACTTTTTTCCCTAAGTAACAGCGTCTACGAAGGGTGAGGCCACAGAGATAAATCAAACTACAAAAGGGAGCCACGAGTAAAAAAAAAAAAGGTTGAGAAACACTGGTGTAGCATATACAATGTGTAAAGTTTAATATACTCTAATCCTTTAAAGTGATGGCACATGACGAGACACACATTCAGCATATAATTCTGTTTGAAAACAAGAAGGGAAACAACTCCTCTGTAGCCACAAAGAATATCAAAGACGTTTATGGAAATGTTCTGAACGTTGGTAAGTGTCAACGATGGTTCAGCAAATTTCGTACAGCTGATTTTAGCCTTAAAAACTGTGATGGCAGGGGCTGACATGTTGGAATTGATATTGATGCTCTGAAGACTTGTTGGGTCTAATCCAAGGCAACACACTCGTGAAATGGCCCTGAAATTACATGTCTCTCATGAAACAATACATAAACATCTAAGTAATATGGAAAAACTCCTTAAAGAAGGTGTTTGGGTGCCTCACGAACTCTCTGATGATCATAGTTTGTAACATGTGAACATTGCTTCATATTTTCTAGCGCATAATGGGCGTGAACCATTTTTGGACAGAATTGTATGGATTCTCTGTGCGAATATTAAACAGCAAAAACAATGGCTCAGTCCTAGACAAAAACCACTTCCGACCCCAAAACCTGGACTCCATCTGCAGAAAGTGATGCTTTGCATTTGATGGGACATCAAAGGAGTAATTCATTTTGAACTCCTCAATCCACAACGAATTGTCAATGCAGAGATCTATAGCCAGCAACTGGAACGTTTAAATCAAGCTCTTCATCAGAAATACCTTTCACTCATCAATCGGAAAGGTGTTCTTCTCCAAGACAATATACATCCACATGTGGCACGTTTGACGCAACACAAGATTATGGAGTTGGGTTGGGAAATTCTCCCCCACCCACCATATTCTCCAGATATGGCACCATCAGATTACCACCTTTTACGTCCACTGCAACACCATCTTAATGGGAAAACTTATGCAAATATGGAAGATGTTAAAGAGGATATCGAAATGTTTTTTGCTTAAAAGCCAGGTGATTTCTCTAATCAGAGCATTAACAACCTGATTGTAAGATGGAAAAGCATCATTGATAAGAAAAGAGACTATTTCATTTACTAAGTGTTTTGTTTTGAAATATAAGTTGTTCGGGTTTTTTTCATATAAAAAAGCGACATTAATTTCTTGGTGACCTAATATATAACTGATACTGATAAATATGTATTGCAAAACTCCCACCTATTCTCTAAAGTTGTAGAAGATTCTTGAGTGTAAGAATCAACAATATATGTGTGTACATAAACGATAGTGTAGCGTCAGTATTGTTTCGTAACTCTTCACACGCCTATAAATATAACCAATGCACCGTGCCAAGAGGAGTATCTGTTATTGGTTTGACTATAGTTGTTGTGCTATAAATTTTGGAAGCTATAACTGTGATTGTTATAACGTCTTATTAATACGGAAAACTTAAGATATTTGACCAGGAAGATTTATA
>NW_013665985.1:596534-601288 GCF_000517525.1 Limulus polyphemus
ACCAGGAACATTTATAAATTTCCAACGTTACAAACCATTTAACTTCAGTGGATTCACATCATATATTAGTACTTTTACGAAAACATTACCTAACGTCACCGGTAGGAAAAATATCAGCATGTGATGAATGAGAACTACAGGGCTAGCTAGCTTCCTGTTAAGTGAATTGTATCTACATTAACTCGCTCATCTTCAACCCTCGATAAGATATCAAGGAAGCTCCAGACTAGAAAGAAGACTTTATATTGCTTGTGAGTTTGTGAAACTTTTGTATATAAATCATTGTTTGTAATAACCATTATTGTAAATTGTTTGTACTTTAAAACATATTTGTATAAAACAAAGAAAACTGTGTGTATCAATCTTGTTGGCAAATATAATAAATTGGAGATATATCGGCATTTATTTAACTGATAAATTTAAATTATTTAGCTCGGTTTCAGACCATTCGAAATAGTAATACGTAATACAGAATAAAACTCACACTGTGACAGTGATCAGTGGCACTAACAATGACTGAAAGTGGAATGTAAACAATCAATGTACAAGGTATATAAAATATTACATTTTTTATAGGTGGGTTATGGACAAGACTAAAAATAATTTTCAGGTACTCTGTATGGCTTTCAACATTTGTGGTATAAGATGAACATAATATATATAAATAACAAAATCTGAAATATTGACAAAATTCCCATTTTAAAGAACCATTGTCTTTGGGTAAAACTACCAGAAAAAAAACTTCTTTATTGGCATGCATGGATTTGAAATAACTTTCTTGTCAATTAAAATTTTACATTTTTCTTCAGTTACAAATATATATATATTTTTTACTTTCAATTTTGTACAAAAAACTATTAATCAATACAAACAAATGAGGAATATGTAATTATTTTATGATGTGTTAACTCTAAACTTTATAACCACAATAATAAATTGAACTCTTATTGTATTTTAAAATATATTTTGGTGTTTTTTTTTAAATCTAAATTAGTAGTTATATGTTAACATGTGTAATGATACGTGTTATTTACTATTTAACAGACATAAGGAAGGAATCATTCCTGTATTGGATCACTGTTGTCCTCTGGAATACATAAAACATTTTTTTATACATAAGTGGTGCCACTACATCAATACCGCAAAAAAAAAAAACTGTTGTATATCATTATATACCGAATTCATATCTTTCAGGTTGAATTAGTTAATTCAGTAATGAAATTTATATGTTTTCAAATAATTCTTTAAAAACTCACAAGCCAATGGGAGCAGATAGTGTTTATTTTCAAATGAAATATATTAAAAACTCTTTGAAGGAGTTTAATAATTTAAATTAGATTTCTACCTTATATCCTTAATAAGCACACTAGTCCATATCTTAATTATTTAACATCTTCCATAGGACCCCACAGATGACTGTAGTTGAGTACTTGGAATTGAAATTTTTCTCACAAAAGTTTGAAATATGTTTTTTCCTTTGCTACTTTAAAAACTTAATGTAGTAAAACTATGAATTAGGTTATTCTGTACATAAATTTGTAATGTTCACAGAACTTTTTTAAAATGTGTCACAGTGATGTAACAGAAAAGCTACTAGAAACTGCAAAATTAACTAACCCAGTGCATATTAGTTTCCAAAAGTAATTATTGTACCAAGCATTGCTAAATTTTTATTAAATCTCAGATTAATTATAGAGGTGAAAACTGATTCTAACATTTCCACATCAAATTTAAACTAGAATAACGGCTACAATTTAATTTTAATTTCAGCTATTTCTCACGAGAATGTTGGTGTTGTATTAGGATGTAATTTACAGTGTATTAAAAAAGCAATACTTTTAAGTATATCTGATTAAAATTTAGGGTTAACAAATCTCATTACCTTCTATGTACAATCTTTCCTTAAAATCTAGTTCATTTTCTCTAACTTTGTAACTGTTGGTGAAGTTTGCTATGATAGACTCCATGTCACTTCTATTCCATGCCTGTACCATCTCGTCTGAAGCTGTAATAAATTACCATTGACTTTAGTGTGAAATCCATTACTAGGCAATATAGCATCAAATATGTAATACCGAATACATATCTGAGATACACAAACGTGTAGTGTTAAACCATAAATAAGAGACACAATAATGTGCACTATCAAATCCATATCTGAGGTACATAGGTAATACGTAGTGTTAAATTCATATCGGAGAGAAACAGAACATGGTGTTAAATTCAGGGTGTCCACTGAATCTTCATTTTTAAATTCTCTGTGTTTTTTCATGTGTTTTCACTCTTTTTTTTTTATCAGCGTTTTTCTCTTGACCATATTATACGATAATGTCAATATATATTGTATAACTGCAGCCTCCGACCACCCTTCTCCACCATGACACAGTAATGGGGCTTATAATAGTTTTTAAAATATTTTTTTATGTCTTTGGGTAAGAGGCTAAAAAAGTGCACAAAAATAAAATGCATGACAGCTACTACACATCAATAATTAGTACTAATTAACTGCAAGTTGAATTATTACTATCACATTCACAAAGCCCATGCATTAAAAATTACAAGCAACATGCTTTAAAGTTAATAAAACAGTCGACCGATTTGATTGTGTCACATCGTTTAAGCTTATGGTATACTTTTCCAGCCTCTTACAATGAAGCTAACAACGTTGTTACCAAAAATCTTATTCACCTGAGAAATGTGTTCATCAGCAAGCTCTAAAACATATTTAGAACACTCAAAATTAAGCGTAAAAACATCGAACTAATCAATTAATATATTTTTTGCACATGAGTTCATCATAGCCAACGCAAGAAGGTTAGTCGAATAATTAATCAGAGAACATGCATTTACAAAACAGAGTACAGAGTACTGGCTCATAATACAAAATAAAAAGCAAGGTATGTATTAAAAAACGCCAATACAATCAAACAAGATTTGAGGCAGTTTTGCTAGCTGGAATTCAAAAGCGTGATATGCAAACTCTTTTGAGTTCATTTTTGAACAAGTTTCGCATATAACGCCAAAATATTTTCTTTTTTTTTTTCTTTGCCTTAAAATTGTGTTAAATTCATGGCTGGAAAACAGAATTTCAAATGTAAGATATTCAAAAATGCAAAAGTTTTAGTACTTAACAAAATCATTTAAAGATTAATCCTACGTAAACTATGTTCTGTCTTTATTTCATTCTTGAGACTTGATTTAAACTGTCCATCAAACAGAAAATATTGAAAAATCTTTCTAATCATTTTTTTTGGTAATACATCTATTAATACAAAAATAATTTGATGAACTGATTGATAAACCAATGGAAATGAGCCTAAAGTTAAGTAACCAATTAGATTTATTGACAGAGAAGAAACCAGATAGCACTAGAAATAGTATATATATCTTGTACTTAATCAAACCTGAAACTAAGTCAAAATTTTACCAAACTATATATACAACTGTAAACTTAAAAGGCAGCTCCAATGAAATGTGTATAATCTCATAAGTCTACTTCATAACGTTTTGTTTAAACTGTTTTTGTGATACAAGTGTCTCAATTCAGAAAATTCTAATAACATTACACAGCATATTAATTAAGTTTCTAAACAATGACGTATACTACAAACAATTACATATATTGACAATCAGAATTCTTACTAACAAATGCAAAATGTGTATATGAAACACCTTTGTCCCCAATGTGACACTGACTTTTGACAATATGCTCCACTCTTCATCACAATGGGGACATAAAAACAGTAAAAATATTATGAAACATTTTCCTGAAGTCTAAAATTTAAACCTTACGTTTCTTCTAATGAACGTGACCGTACAACAAAATAGTCTTCCAGTGACACAGCGGCAAATCTATAGATTTATGATGCTAAAAACAGGGTTTTGACACTCATGGTAAGAAGCGCACAGACACCTCGCTTGGCCCCGAGTAGCATTGCGGTATGTTTGCGGACTTACAACGTTAGAAACTGGGTTTCGCTACCCTTGGTGGGCAGAGCACAGATAGCCCATTGTGTAGCTTTGTGCTTAACCTCAAACAAACACCTCGTTTGTGAAAAATGCAAATAAGTTTACGAGCAACATCCACGTAGTTTTCTGATGTAGAACAAATTTTATTACATCTAATTAGCTGAGAGTAGTAAACATTGTGACGTAACTTGTGTGAAATATTAACTTGTATTGAGAAATGGAAAATTTATAAGTTGAAAGTATCCGTTTTATTTGAACTTGAATGATTGGCTGACAATAGTGATAACTAAATCCAAGTAGTGTGCTTTTTTTTTTTACTGAAATATCTTTTCTTTGTTGTTATGCGCAAAGCTATACGATGGGTTGTCTATATTATGCCCATTGCAGGTATCGAAATTCCGATTTTTAGCGTTATAATCCCTCAGACTAACCGTTGAGTTTTCAGGGTTGGTTCTTCAGGAAAGTTGTTCGAAAAACTGCAACAGGTTCAAACACGCCTTCACTACGAGATAATATAACACCAAAACACACTCCATCAAGGTTCTCCCTCTCTCTCTCTCTCGTGTTGCGAGTTAGCGAATTCTACTTTATTTTGTTATTGATTCGTTTACCGTTCATTTATTATTCGTTTTATCGTTTAGTTCAACTATGATTTTTTTAGTTATATTAAAGCGCCTAACTCACCATCTAGCTAGAGCACGTTAGAATTTGAGTATTGTTATGACAGCGGGGGTCTACGTGAACGCTAACTAGATATAGCGGTAGTACTTGTATAATCAAGACGT
>NW_013665985.1:601638-604170 GCF_000517525.1 Limulus polyphemus
AGTCGAGGACGTGAGACGTTCGTTGTGAATTATAGCGTGACTGTGGAAATTAAGTGTATTGCAAAGTTGTATTTAGAAAGAATAAACCAGTTTTATTTAAGAAAGGACTTTTATCGCTAAAGTTTCTTCGGAAAGAATTTTTACGGAAAATTAACTAACGACCAGAGACGTAACAGTATGTTTGTATTAAACTAACACAAGCTTCCCCTAGCGGTGACGTACAAACGAGATGTAACCTCGTGGTCCAACTGCTAGATAAAAACCCTGCCTGGATCTTAAATGAGTTAGTTCACGAGATATATATTGTCACTCGATTTTGTTATTAAAGACATTCAATTTTGGAATATTGATTTTTTCTTCTGTTTTTTTCTCGTTTATTTATCGAAGTGATTATTAACGTTGATATTTATGTTGTATTGTTCATTAACGTTTGTATCAACTCCTAGTCTGGCGCATATTTATTAAGTGAAAATTTTTTTATTCAAATTGTTTGAAATATATATTTTGGCTTTCTGTTGTTACAGTTTATTTATTTTTTATTGTTGTTGTTTGACCTTGGTTGTAGTGGCTTTTGTTTTAGTTCATTACAGTCTCAAGCAAACATAACTTTTGTTTTAGTTCATTACAGTCTCAAGCAAACATAACTTTGTTTTAGTTCATTACAGTCTCAAGCAAACATAACTTTTGTTTTATTTCATTACAGTCTCAAGCAAACATAACTTGTTTTATTTCATTACAGTCTCAAGCAAACATAACTTTTGTTTTAGTTCATTACAGTCTCAAGCAAACATAACTTTTGTTTTAGTTCATTACAGTCTCAAGCAAACATAACTTTTGTTTTATTTCATTACAGTCTCAAGCAAACATAACTTTTGTTTTATTTCATTACAGTCTCAAGCAAACATAACTTTTGTTTTAGTTCATTACAGTCTCAAGCAAACATAACTTTTGTTTTAGTTCATTACAGTCTCAAGCAAACATAACTTTGCAAAGTTCAAGAGACCAGATTGAATATTGTACCTTATCAATAAACCTTCTGAATTGCACAAATAAGTTTAAAATGCAGAAAGAAAATACATTATTTTGAACGGTTAGACCATTTTAACGTAACTGATGTTAGAAAGTGCATTTTTGCTCCTAGATTTATAAAATGCTGCCAATAACTTCAACTTTCTAGAAATCTCCGTAGCCTCGACCTCAATAACTTACAAACACAACCTCCAATAATCGTCTGCTTTTAACTCTCTTAATATAAAAAAACTAAACAATCGTGAAATATTAACTCACAAAATAAATTAAATAATACTACTTACACTAAACAGTCTTTTATATCTAACAGTCAGTATCATCACTATACAGCGTAATAAGATACATTTTGGTACACTATCTTGATATTTTCTTTTTTTTTCAGTTCAAGGTTGCCCTACTCTACCTCCTCCCACTCTTGGATATCTGGTGTATCGTAATGATAGCTCAGCCTTATACATGTGTTGCAAAGATCACTTGTTTAACGATACGCTTCAAAACTCCCGCTTTCTCTACTGTGTGGATGGAAATCGGTGGAATGCTTCGATCGACAACTGTGTGTGTAAGTAGTTATTTTAATGTACGTGTATCGTATACCGAATCAACTATATTTGTAAATGCTTACGAGATCTTGTAAAACGTTTAATATCCGTTGTTTTAAAATGGTGTGAAGTATGCAGTAGTTATTATATATTTCTTGTCAGTGTCAGAAAAATGTTAATTTTGCTTTAATATATCAACCGTTAGGCTATTCACTCCTACGACGGTTAACTTTACGTTTTCTAACTTTTCTCTGACCGAAACTCTTTCACCCTGTTTTACTTTTGGCTTTCTTCCCGCTCTATGGTCTGTGGTCTAATCGCCGGTATTTATATCTTTTGTTGAGGCAAAGTTTGTTTTAAAATAGAACTCGCAATTGTACAAATGCATAAAAAAAGCATGAAATGAACAACTAAATCATGATAATTAAATGTAAAACTATCTCTCCATGTTAACAAACAGGTTTAAAAGCGTCTCTATACTTAAACCGTCATTATCATACTCTCCACTTTAACAAACGTGTTTCAAATCCTCTCCATACTCATATTGTTCTAAACATTCTCTTCGCGTTAACAAGTGTGTTTATGATCTTTTCATTGATTACTTAGCCTTTGGCAGTTTATCTATTTTGACAAACATGTTTCGAATCCTTTTTCGTACTTGTATTTTACTATTCTCTGCAAACAATACCTTTTAAACATTCTCCGTACTTACTTTTGTATTTGAGAAGGAACCCGCGGAGGTTGTTGAAACTCGTGGATTGAAATCGAATGGTCAGTTTGTTAGTGTGAGAGTGAACGTACTGTAGAGCTTCTGCTGACTCTCCGCAAACGGAGATTAGTGGAATGTCCCCTTCGATTACTGTGACACCTTCGGCACAAATGAATCGATCGTGGTGGCGGTGTGGGTCTTTAAACGACACGTCCAAAATTTCTAAACGTATCGTTTGACCGTCACCCGCCTGGA
>NW_013665985.1:605245-620829 GCF_000517525.1 Limulus polyphemus
TATAAATTTAACCAACGCGCCGCGCCAAAAAAAAAGATATCTATTACTTGTTTGTTGTAGTCAGTATGCTATAAACGTCGGAAGCTATAACTCTGATTGTTATAACGCTTATCAATCGGAAAACTTAAGATATTTGACCAGGAGCATTTACAAAGTTCGTATATTATTACAAATCATTTAACTTCAGTGGTTTCACATCGAACATTAGTACTTTTATGAAAACATTACCTAACGTCACCAGTAGGAAAAATTAGCAAAGACAAAGCTAGCTAGCTCCCTGTTAAATAACTAACAGAAGAGGATTTAGAATACTTCCATGGTAAAAAATTAACAAAAGATGATTTAAATACTGACATGTGTAAATAACTAAGAGAAGATGATTTAGAATACTAACATGTATAACTGACAGAAAAAGATTTAGAATACTGGCATGTGTAAATAACTAACAGAAGAAGATTTACAATACTGGTATGTGTAAATAATTAAGAGACGAGGATTTGGAATACTTACATGTATAAATAAGTAACAGAAGAGGATTTAGGATACTGGCAGGTGTAAAGAACAGAACACGATTTAGAATGCTGAAATGCACAAATAAATAACAGAACGCAATTTAAATTGTTGACACGCATAAATAACTAATAGAAGAGGATTAGAATACTGGATTGTGAAAATAACAGAGTAGGAGTTAGAATACTGTCATGTATAACTAAAAGAAGATAATTTAAAATACCTAAATAACTAAGAGAAGAAGATTTAGAATACTGGAATATGTAAATAATTAACAGAAGAAAATTTAGAATACTGGTATGTATAAATAACTAACTAAAGAGGGTTTAGTATACTGGTATGTATAAATAACTAACAGAAGAGTATTTAGAATACTGGCATGTCTAAATAAGTAACAGAAGACGATTTAGAATACTGGCATATATATATAACTAAGAGATGAGTATTTAAAATACTTGCATGTATGAAGAAGTAACAAAAGAGTGTTAAGCCTCCGTTCGTTTGTTAATTTCCCGTAAAATTTCTTTCCGATGAAACTAGCGATACAAGTCCTTTCGTAAATGAAACTGGTTTATTCTTTCTGAATACAACTTTAGCGATACAATTCTATTCGTAAATGAAACTGGTTTATTCTTTCTGAATACAACTTTGCGATACACTTAATTTCCACAGTTGCGCTATAGCAAACGCTATAATTCACAACGAACGTCTCACGTGCTCGACTCAACTGTCAATTACACATTACCTTGTTGCCGTCACGTCTTGACCGTCTTATATATAAAAGAATACCGAAATCTACTAAACGCTAAAGCATTCAGGAAGGGACAGGATCCTTCTAGAAGTTCATGACGCGTTACTAGAATCACGTGACTTCCGCTGTCGTAACAAGAGGATTTAGGATACTGGCATATCTAAATAATTAACAGAAGAGGATTTCGAATACTGGCATGTACAACTAACAGAAGAGGATTTAGAATACTGGCATGTAACTAACAGAAGATGATTTAGAATACTGGCATATGTAAATAATTAATAGAAGAGGATTTAGAATAATGACATGTGTAAATAACTAAGAGAAGATAAATTAGCATACTGATATTTGTAAATAACTAACTGAAGAAGTTTCAGGATACAAACGTGTAAATATCTAACAGAATCAATAAGGTTATAAAATGGACAATGAACTCATAGAAGTTTCGGAATAGTGGCATGTGTAAATAACAGAAGAGGATTTAAAATACTGACATGTGTAAATAACTAACAAAATCAATAAGGTTATAAAATGGACAATGAACTCATAGAAGTTTCGGAATAGTGGCATGTATAAATAACAGAAGAGGATTTAAAATACTGACATGTGTAAATAACTAACAAAATCAACATGGTTATAAAATGGATAAGTACATACAGAAGGCTGTAAGCTTTAGAATATTGTTATGAGACTATATCTGTGACAAATAACGAAGTTTTACAAGTTTTATAAAAAAAAATTAGTGATCAAGAATTATTCCACGGAAAGTGTAAAATAACCCCAATTATCCAAATTAACTAAGCAGTTATTCCAATAAGAATATTCTAATACCAAAAAGTCACATATCAAAACTTCGAACTGGACAGGAGGACAACTTGCTCTAAAATAACAAACTAAAGTTTGACTGGATAATAATAATTCATACAGAACTATATACACATATGTATTGTATTACTCAAATTATTATAATAGCACACCTTAAGCTCGAATGAGCAATTATCGTTTTAACGGCTGTAACCCTATTATAACTGGGGCTTCCTTTTAGCACCAATTCCAGCCTGTACTGCAACACATTGATACAAAACTTGTGGAATCAACCTGTACTCCTTTTACAAAACAGTTTTAAATGTAATAAGATTCTCAGTAATTCCCTTTTGTTCTCCAGATAGCGTTTCAAATTTCATATAGTGCATATAACATAATGTTAAATCTTGATCTTAATACCAAAAGTTTCATATATCCTGCAAAATGCTTTAAATTGTTGGAATGGACAAAGGATCACAAGTATCTACAGTTATTTCACAAGGCCTGTGTGTTATTCAGCACAAGAAGGAAGTAAGAGTTAAGCAGTTTCAGTTCTTATCCTCAACAATTACTTCTTCAGCTACTTATTGTTGAGATATCACGCGAGGGATTAGTCGGTTGTTGTTGTTGTTCGCAAAGTTACACAGTGGGTTATCTGCGCTCTGTTCACCACGGGTATTGGAACCCGAATTTTAGCATCATAAACCTGCAGACTTACCGCTGAGCCACTAGGGGGCTCACGGTGAGGTTACCTATAGAATCCTATAACAAAAATGGATACAAAAAGGAATGTATAAGTGATATTATTAATTTTTTATTTCTTACCTTTGGATAATTTAATTACTCTAATCAGTCTAATGTTACACAACCTTAAAACGTTGTGTTTAATCGAGCCTTATGTTTATAAAGTAGTTTCTACAATGGCAATAAGACATTAATCATTTAAACAATCTGTAATACTTTTCTATTACAAAACAAAAAATAATGGATAGATAGAAGGTAGGGTTCGAAAACAAAACATATGAAAAATAACGTTACCACCGTAAAGGTTTAGTGTATCAAATAATATATATACATGAAAAGAAATAAGAAAAAAATATAGTACAAATTCGTTTTCATTTGTTTGTAAGAAAGACTGAAAAACCACCGACTATGATCACATCAACACATTTGTAGAACGTGACGTGGAACAATACAAAAACGCCATCTGTCTGGGTGGAGTGTTTTGTTCGTGAATGATGGGCTATTTACATCTGCGTATTGTAGTTCTTGGATATAGTTAGTAGTTGAGGTAGCAACAATATAGTTTAAACCTCTACTGCGTTACTTGAAAACGTGGACATCACACAAATACTCAAGCAGCTGGTCACGTGCTCACGCGTTCTCACCTGTCACGCGGTTACTGCTACAGCAGCTGTCAGAAAGTTACTATAGCAACGGTCAAAAGCCACGGGCGTATTGAGGGCAGTATTAAGTTGATTTAAAAGGAAAGAGAAGGAGAGGAAGGGGGGAAAAAAAGGAGATGCGTTCTCTTCATTCAGTTACCCAAATGTCAAAATAGTGAATTATATAGCCGTATTGCTGACGAAATTGCTGGATCATACGACTAACCTTCAATAATAATAATAAAAAAATACATTACAAGTAATTTGTAATTGTGCATTCTAAATCATATGTTCTGCTATAAATCAAACCTGAAAAATAACTGATATAACGTAATTTCTATCACAGTTACATTTACAGCAATAAAACATGCAGCCTACAAATAAGATTATTTTACAGTATATTCAGTATCTCAAGATTTGTATAATGAAAATTTTTTGAGTGTTGTTCCCAGGCCCTTTTGTGCTTTCCAAATTTCTCGGAAGTCAATTGTGGTGTAAAATCCATATAAAGTGGATGGTGAATCATCCCCTGTAACTGATTAAGAACATATCACCATTGCCTGAACACGGGAGTGACTAGAAACATTTCATGAACACAAGATAAATAAACAATAGTGGTTAACACTAAGAAGTGTCGGAAGACAAATTTTTCACTGTATCCATAGTAGCACAGGTGTAGTGAAGGGTAACCATACTGAAGTCAGTGAAATTTGAAAATTCTCCTTTGTCCTTTGACTAAATATGTCATGAATAATAAATAAGTATTATATTAATGTAATTAACAGCGTTTTTTGTTCTTATTTCACTTGCAATGTTAGATACACTATCTGTAAATGTCAATACATAAATCATGTTTAAACCAAAGTAATTCCCCTCGAAAGAAACGTACTGCTATCTACAAAGTATAACTGTGTAAATCATTGGGTTTGAAATGCAGTACCACATAAAAAGTATATATAAAATCAAACAAGTCTTGAGATAAAGATACGGGGGTTAGAAAATACATGACTTCCTATATAGGGGGATAATTTTTTAAACTATATATCAACCATGTTTACCCCTTAAATACATGTGTGAATTTCCAGGGGTGATGTTTGACAGTTCTGAAAGATGTGTTGTCTGAATGGATACTAAGACAACAATAAATGTGATATTTTGTCAAATATATCACTTTTGTTGCCAAGTGCTAGGTGTCAGCTACTACAGGAGAAATCACTTTTCTTCTCTTGTATTTAAAATAAAAAGAGCTCTTAAGTATTGAAACAAAACAACAAAAAATAACAACAACGGATTAACTACCAAACTGGTTGTCACTTACTTTAATAAGAAGTCCAATTATAAGAAAGTAAAAATGTTGTATGTATAATTGGAAGATTCAGAAATAGCAGAATACGTGTAAACCTACAGCAAAGAAAACACTATGTTTTCTACTAGTGAACCCGTGGACCTATGACCCATATTTACAGGGCCGCTATAATACAAATTTAGTTTCTTCAACTAAGTTAGGAACGGTCATTATTAGGCCTACTTATGTACGTGCTCTGATGTAAATCAATGCCAAATATGGGGTCTACTTTCGGTGAATCACAATAAAAGTGTTTTCGCAAAATACCCGGGTTCCCTAAGAGATTGGGTGAAACTTTTACCTTTGTCCAAACCTCGGGGCCAAAACGATTCGTTTGGCATCATTTAGAAGTTGGTGAGTTTAGCAGTTTAGGAAAAGTATTTTCGGGAAATCCATGGGTTCCACAAGGTGTGGGGTGATTTTTTTTTACCTTTGTACAAACCTCGGGAACGAGACGATTCGTTTGGTACCAGTTAGAAGTCGGTGCGACCAGCGGTTTAAGAAGAGTTACGTGACATACAGACACCGAATCTTATTATACAGATTTTTCTATGTTTTAGTGAAACTATTAAACTGGGATTCTTATTAAGTAACTTCTGGGCCAAAGTTTAGAGCTTCAGACTTAGGATCTTAATCATTAGATTTACTTTATCTACGTGGATATGGATAGATCAATACAACAGTCAGTCACAAGTATCATTTACATATCTGTTGGCTCACAGAAGAGTCACAAAAAATTATATAAAGTCTGTAGGAAAGATTCAGCTGTCACATCAATGATTTTCGTGTTCGTGGAATGGTACAACAAAAATAACAAATGTTAGCTATGTAACCATAGGCGGATACAACTATTACTAATATTAGCTACTTATCTACAGGCTGATACAACAGTAACAAGTATTAGACAAATATAGATAGGCTGATACAACAGTAACAAGTATTAGATAAATATAGATATAGGCTGATACAACAGTAACAAGTATTAGATAAATATAGATATAGGCTGATACAACAGTAACAAGTATTAGACAAATATAGATATGCTGATACAACAGTCATAAGTATCACATAAGTATAGATAGGCTGATACAATTGTCACAAGGGTTAGACAAGTATAGATAGGCTGATACAACAGTCACAAGTATTAGACAAATATATAATGGCGTATAAAACAGTCCCAAATATGAGACAAATATATATAGACTGATACAATAGTCAAAAGTATTATACATACATGTAGGCTTATACAAGTTGTTACGTATTAGAGTTTCAAATGGTCTGAAACCGAGCTAAATGATACTTTAAATTTAGTAGTTAAACCGTACTTTGGATTTAGCAGTTAAGTAAAAGCCGATATATAGTCAGTTTATGATATTTGCCAACAACATTAATACACACAGTTTTCTTTTTTTTAACATAAATACGTTTTAATATACACACAACAATACAATTGACAATAACAGTTATTAGAAATAATTATTACAAACAATGATTTATAAACAAAAGTTTCACAAACTTACAAGCAATATAAAATCTTTTTTCTAGTCTGGAACTTCTTCGATATCTTATCGAGGGTTCACGATGAGCAAGTTAATTACGAGTTGACGTAGGTATAATTAATATACATATTCCAATATTCTTAATCATCTATTCTTACACATACCAGTATTCTAATCCTTTTCTGTTACTTATTTATACATGCCAATATTCTAAACTTTCTTCTGTTAGTTATTTACACATGCCAGTATTCAAAATCCTCTTCTGTTAGTTATACATGCCAGTATTCTAAATCTTCTTCTGTTAGTTATACATGCCAGTATTCTAAATCCTCTTCTGTTAGTTATACATGCCAGTATTCTAAATCCTCTTCTAAAATCTACAGCCCTGAATAAGGTCTGCACAGCTGTATGCCTGTCAAAGTCTACAGCCCTGAAAACGGTCTGTACAGATATGAGCCTGAAAAAGTCTACAGCCCTGAATAAGGTCTGCACAGCTGTACGCTTGTCAAAGTCTACAGCCCTGAATAAGGTCTGTACAGCTGTACGCCTGACAAAGTCTACAGCCCTGAATACTGTCTGTACAGCTGTACGCCCAACAAAGTCTACAGCCCTGAATACGGTCTGCACAGCTGTACGCCTGACAAAGTCTACAGCCCTGAATAAGGTCTACACAGCTATGCGCCCGACAAAGTCTACAGCCCTGAATATAGTCTGCGCAGTTGTGTGCCAGATATACATGTTCACGTGACCGACATAAGTATTTATTTAGATCAAAAAGTTTGTGTGCATATGTAACTATACACGTAAATGCATATACATATATGTTGCTACGGCTTAAATATAACAACTCCCTTATTCTTTATCTAAGAATGGTCCTCCATCTAAACTTAAACTTAACCAATCCAAACTTATGATGCAAAAATGATATATCTATGCAAACGACTACCATGGCCAAAAGGCAAAGTTAACCATTTACCTATGGCACGTGATATACATAACAGATGGTCAGAAAAAAGTACCCTTCACGGAACAAAGATCATCTCTTTACTCACCTTCCATGGATTACAACCCAAAACAAGAAAATACAGTATTCTAATTGCAATATGTTCACGGCAGTGCGTTACGGCCACACACAAAAAGCACATAAGTAGGGGTATATACACTGAAAAAAAAGTTTGTTTGTTTTGAAGTTAAGCACAAAGCTACACAATGGGCTATCTGTGCTCTGCCCACCACGGGTACCGAAACCCGGATGCTAGCATTATAAGTCCGCAGACATACCGCTGTGCCACTGGGGGGGGGCTGAAAAATAGTGTAAACTGTCAAAAGTTAAACAAAATCATCATATGTAAAGTACAATAATGTGAGAACTAATCACAATAATAATTTTCACACTCTTCATCGTGAAAAATAAAATCTAGTAAGAACAGTCGCGCACAGATAAAAGTAAAATATTTTATTCAACATTAATACCACATAAAACTATTTTTTCTGGAACTGCATGGTCTCACATGTAATGTATCATATGTGGATTGAACATTCATTAGCCTTGGAGAAATGTATTCTTGCAGTAGAGGAGTGAATATATTTGCCATTAATAAAGTGAGATGTGGCACATATGCTACGTCCTGTCTATAGGGATGTTTCATAAAAAAGATCCAATTGTCACCAGATATGTTGTATCATTTAACCTTATACTGATTGGGGAACTTCTGATCTATCACAGGCTGAGTTGTCCTGGAGTTTTTCAATCCTGACTTTCACTATATAAGGCCATGATTCTTGAACACTGGCCTTCTTGTTTTTGTGATATGTGAACTTGCCTGATTGACATGTTGCACTACACTATCACGAAGGACAATTTCTTAAACGGGTATGAGGACCTACTCCACATGCCACAAATGTCGGGAGGAGAGGGGAATGTCATTCAACCTAGCAATAAAGCCAAGCAACTCAGCATTTGTTGGAATAAGATACCAGAGATTCTGGAGCAACTGATGCTCCTAGCATCACATCATCCCATTTTACTATTTACAAGCCACCACCAATTATCTTAGGCTTATCTACCTGAAATATGTGCAATGGGAATGAGTGCTGATTTACGTCATCTAGAACTGTAGCTTACTGCACTAAGGCTTTGGTCTAACTTGAAAATGTAGTATGATTATTGCCCTGATTTCTGTCTTTGTCTTTTGCAGGTTTCTCCTGCAGCCAGACAACTCGCAGTAATATGTACTGAAGCATAAAAAAAGGTGTGAGAAGTTGACGTGCTGCAGGTGTGTACCATAGTCATACTCATTTTTTACTCTTTCTATTCTATAGTCTTATCACAAATTATTTTTTTCTATCATTTGGTTGTTTTTCTTACTTCTTCTCGTGTAAGTTCATATACATCAATAACAGCGGCACCCAATCACTTTAAATATTTCTGTCCACACTCTGAAATTATGTCAGAGAGTAGACAACCATATAACAGATCCACATAATGCCCATTCTCTCATATTAACACAAATCAGTTCAGAGAAGAACCGGTATACTGTATATAATAACGATGTATGGTAAAAAAAATCATCCCTGTCAGTCACTCAGTGCTAACAAAATTTGCAAAGCATTTGTCTAGCAGTTTGTTCTCCTGGTTCAATCATGTCAACAAACGACCAGAGACGTAACAATATATATATATATATTATTAGTTAGATTCACCTACAAACTTTGAATAAATATAGACACTGTTGTTAGGATAAAGTCACCTAGAAGCTATGAATAATTGAAGATGCTAAAGATTTGTTACATACACCCACGTGTAAACTGTGAAAGATACTAACATTTTGTTAGACACAGCTCTGTGCAGTCACGTAGAAACTGTCAAGATGTCAAAGTACACACACATCCCATTTTACGGTTAAATAATATTTAACCCATAAGTTTCGGTTGTGTTTTAAGTTACATGAAATTTGTCAACGTTTCGTTGATTAATATTTCAATAGTATAACTCATTTGTGTTTTCAGTTATACGAGTAACTCAGAACTCATTCAGACTAAACCTATAGCTCACCGATATTAAAGAGATACTGTAACGGAAGGAATTAGTCTATAACATCGCGGTTTGAAACCGGAACTGAAACCAAACAATATTTTTGAAATTTTACTTTTGACAGAAACTATCTTTCTCATAATACCTCAACTAAATTTTATTTTACTAATTTAATTGACTGTAGATAGATAACATTTTCTATCGATTATGGATGATTTTGGTAACGATTTGTTTGTTTGTTTTCGATTATGCACAAAGCTACACAAGGGCTATCTGTGGTCTGCCCGCCACGGGTATCGAAACCCGGTTTCTAGCGTTGTAAGTCCGCAGACATGCCGCTGTGCCACTGGGGGGGGGGGTAACGAATAAGAACCACTGAAAAGTAAATGTAAGCAAACCACGAACTGGTATAAAACTAACTCGAATAAACTACCGTATAAGATTTTATGTCGTTAACTATAATCTAATCACACAATCTCCTATGTAGACTTTTTTTTACGTATAGGGACATCAACGCTGTAATATACGAGTTTTATACAAAAGTCTTTTAATTTCTGATAGGGGCTGTTCAACATGAAAACATAATTTTTCAATAAGATGTCTAGTTCGTTTGTTTGATTATTATTTCACAATAAGTAGATTTGTTTGAAAAAGGAGTGGTGGCAAGGGAACTCCCTCTACATAACAGAAAGACGATGCGATTTCGGTGTTCCTTAACCGTGACGTCATACATGGATGGTTACGCATAAAAGAAATGTGAAGAAGCCTCTTGTGTAGAGTTTGCATGCTTTAAGTACACGATCCATCTGTTGCATTATTATTTTTTCAGTAGTACATAACATATTGTATATGATCAATTCATTTTTTCCCCTTAACTCATTGTAAAACACAGAGTTGTGTTTGATAAACGAGCACTTGCTCGATTTAATACAGCTTCAGATCTTAGTCAGTCGTACTACTAATCACATACAGCGTGCCTGTTCTATTGCAATCATTTTATTTTTTCAGTATCAGTGCAGATGGTATGTGACTTGTTTTATTCTAAATATGTTACACTAGACATGCTTTTGTATGTCATAACGATACGTTTCGGTAATGGGTAGCGCTAAATATATTACAAAAATATAATTTTAATTTTCATATCTATCCATGGTTTAAAGAAGAAAAATAATAAATCACTTCCAGGAAAAAAACTTCATTTCTTTATTTTAATGCAGATTTCAGATTGATAGACATAAAACCAAATGCAGCTTACTTTCTACTATGGTAGAAGTGCTTCGGGCACTAAAGGTATTGTTGTTGTCTTTTATTCTTGTGAGCACTAAACTAATTGTGGATCCCAAACAGTCCTTCGCTGACCGAAGTTTCATAAATACGAAATATTACGATAGGAAACATATTTGAAATATGGGAAGAGATTTGTTCGTTTCAGACATTTCACACAAAGCTACACAAAGGAAATGAAAGTCTGTGCATGGCCGTACCATATTTTCAAGTGACAGACTAGAAGGAAAACGTTTGTCTGACAGAACAGTGAGATTTGGCCATGATTCCTATAGAAGAGCCACAAGTGCGGAGCAATTTTTTTTTTAGGTAACGGGACGCCAACCACGAATCCTTGGATTGACAGACTGGGTACGCTAACCACTAGCAGTGTGAGAAAAGATTAAAATCAATAAACAGAGAGGAGAGTTATTAATCTCAAAAAGGGTTTTTTTAAGACTCAGAACGTAGGTAAATTAATATGCAGAATTATACATTGACTGTTCTTTATGTTCAAGTACTTTTATCTGCGACCCTTCTAGTAACAAATGTAAAAAGAAGAACATTGTTGCTCGATGAAGACTCTTGTAAGAGGGCCGAAAGCTCGCAGATAAAGAAAAGTGTTTTAACGTAGAGAATAGTCCGTGTATAATTCTACATACAATCCCCAAAATTGTTTTAATCGTGCAGGCATACATGTAAGCTTTTTTTTTTTACTCAGTTAAGGAGGCATATTAAGGGGTAGTAAATTACGCCAGAAGAGAATGATACCTTTGTTCAGACATTATTGTGCCTGATATCACTGAAACCGTCAATAAATTTGAAAAATTCCTAATCATGGTTATTTCTTAATCCCCAAAACAAAGCTATATAACTCTAAACGTGTGATTAATTACTGAACTAACCGATATCATATTAAAGCTAGTGAAAGATAATATATCTATATAAATATAATAGTACTCTCTGTTGTCTGTCCGTGTAACTACTTCGCAGGGTGTAGATGGATCTTCACGAAAATTGGTATGGAGGTTCATTAGGTCCATGGGGAGATACATACATATTTTCATTTTGCGGTTTTTATGGGCATTTTTGTATTTTCACGTGTTTTTTTTTACCACTAGTTCACCCCCTGTTGATGGATCTTCACCAAAGTTGGCATGCATGTTTGTTGAGTCCATGGGGAGATACATACAAACTTGCGGTTTCACGTTTTGTGTTTTGCAGTTTTTATGGGAGATTTTTACAATAACATATAAGGGAAGCAAATTTTCATGTCCTAAAATAACCTTTCATTAATCATGAATTTACATAACTCCCATCCAGGGGACGGGTACTACAGCACAGCTAGTAAATCAATAACATACAACTAAAAGGTTCTAAATATGACTTATAATTCTCGATCTAACCCATTTTTTTATCATCGTGTGGCCTACATCGTGACTTAATCTACTACCTCTGTTTCGTTGAGTAAATATGGCTTAATATATTTTGTGAAATAAGTAAATCCTAATTACCTAAACAACTAAAAACGATCTGCGTAGGAAAATATACAGATAAAATAAAATACTGAAAGCGTGTGTAATAAACTTTGTTAATTAATTAATCACGTGAAACACAGTGGAAGGACATTAAGAGTATTGAAAGCTGGTAACAGACAGCACCATTTGGCCGCTACCTCTTCCTACAAAGTCACCCCGATAATCGCAGAGCCACAGTGTATCCCATGTTTGAGTATATACATAGTAAGTTCTTAAAGGTTATACAAAACATATGGTGAGGAAATAGTGAATACGGCTATAATATGATATAAACAAGTTGTGTGAAAGTTACGATTTTTGTGTTATTTATCAGAGCTTCCACCCACACATTTAGTAACAGAAGAGGATTTAGGATACTGGCATGTGTAAATAACTAGCAGAAGAGGCTTTTGAATACAGTCATGTGTAAATAACTAACAGAAGAGGGTTTAGAATACCTACATGTATAAATAACTAACTTTTTCCCTAAGTAACAGCGTCTACAAAGGGTGGAGTCACAGAGATAAATCAAACTCTCAAGAGAGCAACGAGCAAAAGAAAAAAACGTTGTGAAACACTGATGTAGCATATACAATGTGTAAAGTTTAGTATAGTCTAATCCTTTAAAGTGATGGCACACGACGAGACACACATTCAGCATGTAATTCTGTTTGAAAACAAGAAGGGGAAACAACTCCTCTGTAGCCACAAAGAATATCAAAGACGTTTATGGAAATGTTTTGAACGTTCGTAAGTGTCAACATCTCATGGTTTTCTGAGCGATCCTTCTTCAAAAAATAAGATGGGGCGCGAGAGTCACAAGCTACTAATGTATCACCGGAGTCAACGCCTTTAATGACAAATACGATTATACATATAAAAAGAGACAGGGAGTTTTTATGTTATTATTTGCTTTACTTAAAAAAAGAAGATCATCATTTTTTTTTGTTGCTAAACTGAGTTCAACGTAGCGTCATTTTATAATTTTGTTTTTCTTGTGAGTGCTCGCACCCGAAAAATCAGCGCTTATGCGGTGAACAACATAAATTGCCAATGATTGTCATTACTGAGATTCTGCTAGTTAAAACCACGTATCAACTATTAATGATTATCAATATTAACAGGTGATTAGATAGAACCATGTGAATTTGTCATGTAGCCTATTTGCTTTGCGCCATAAAACGCCAACCAACAAACTAAGCCTTGCATTCCTGTAGTCTTTGTTTGAAAAGTACGAAAATGCAAGTTTTATCATGTAGAGTTCTAAAGCGCGAGATACAATGTGTACTGTATAACTCAAAATATTTATTTGTGTGCTAACAAAATGAAAATAAAACGCAACAAACGTTAGAAGTGACAGACAAAGAATGAAGTGAAGGAATAAATACACTAAAGTTAGAAATAAAATGAGCTTATGAATGAAAGTGTATTAATGTAACAATAATCTTAAGCTGGACAACTACTGTGGGGAGAACTGACGTAAATCTACTCGCACAATGTGACATGTTAGCAGACAGTGTAAAACTTAAAATTGAGAGAGGTCTAAGTAGCAACACTGCAAGTAACTCGTTCCATGATCGATCAGCATCAAAAAGCAGAGCTTGAATGTTCTCTCTCTTTTTCTACCTGTCCTGCACAAAGGATGAACCTCAAAGAAATAGTTAACAACACTTCCACAGACGAGACATCGCACTAACTGACTATCCTTGTAACTTACTTTATTTCCACACTGTTCATTTATAATATATTTATCATATTATCTTTACAATATTGTATTGTTTTTAAATATTTTGTTTATAACATGCTGTTTACTTACGAAATGAATACATCTAAACTAACAAATTTAAATTTTAAATAGACAAACACAAAACTTAAAAGTTTCTTCATAAGGCTATTTATATCATAAATATGCCAAATTAAATCATTAATTTTACGTATACGTGTCACATCTCTATCTTAATAAGCCATACTCTTTACCCACGTTTCTGATTTCCACTGTTTACATAAGTCTACAATACATTATCTTAAGCTTGTATCAATCTAATAAATTAGTGTCGCGTTTTGAAACACTTTCACTAACCACCCCCCATAAAACTTACATCACGTATAATAGTTAAACGAACCGCCTAAACGTCACGTTAGTGTAGCACAGTGGTTCTCAACGTGACCCTCAGGGGGCCACGCCATGTTTCCAATGAGCCACACGTGAAGGACACAGTAAATTCTGAGTGGGCCAAAGAAACTTCACTGCCCGAATAAAATATTTAAAATTTAAAATTGAATCAATAGTTTCCTTCTCCCCGTGCCCCCCACAGCTCAGATGTCAAGTTAACAGACGCGACTAGCACTCGAGTAACACTCAAAATGTTTGTCTGGTATTTGTGAATGTTTTCGATAATTCTCAAGAGCAGCAGAGTGTTATAACAGCCCAAGCTAAATTCAAACGTGACAAACATTATTTTTAGATAAGTAGCGAAATAGCTAATAAGCTTTTCCAACTCTGGGAGAAGGCAACGTTGTGTTTTATCGCTTTTCCCACATCTTATCTGGTTTTAGTCGGGTGATTTATTTGCTATCAAAAATACGTAACCGCTTTGATGTTGTGAAGGGAGATGATCTTCGCTTATCATTGACCACTATGCAACCGGACATTCAAAAATTTTCAAGTGTTCATCAGGCCCAAGGATCGCAGTGAATAAAATGTCAATGATTAACAGAATATTTTTTACTTGTAAAAACTAGATCAGAAGAACCAAACGGTACACACTGCTCTAGTTCCTATCAGTTACATTCACGCCACTATTCAATTACATAACAGGCTAAAGCATAAAACAAAGATTTGTGAAATGCAGAGCTGGTCGTACTATTGGCGACATCGTTGGATATTCTCAATCCAAAGGTTTAATCACTTTCTAACGTTAATTTTTCGTTTAGAAGCTGCTTTACTTATAAATATAGGTTTAATATATACCCTTAAATATAGTGTTGAGCTTAAAGAAAACTCATGAACCAAAGATATGGTTTCATCTCGATGCAATAAAATTCTAGTTATCGGATACTGTGTATTAGTCAGTTATCGAATACCGCGCATTAGTCAAACGGTACACACAGTTCTAGTCAACGAATATCGCATATTAGTCAAACGGTACACACAGTTCTAGTTATCGAATACCGCGCATTAGTCCAACGGTACATACGGTTCTAGTCAACGAATATCGCATATTAGTCAAACGGTACATACAGTTCTAGTTATCGAATACCGCGCATTAATCAAACGGTACACACAGTTCTAGTTATGGAATACCGCGCATTAATCAATTGGTACACACAGTTCTAGTCAACGAATACCGCGCATTAGTCAAACGGTACACGGATTGTTTGTTTTAAGTTAAGCACAAAGCTACACAAATTCGATAACTAAAACTGTGTGTACCATTTGACTAATGCGAGGTATTCGATAACTAGGTAACTTGGTT